>NW_011439991.1:0-1544 GCF_000754665.1 Bison bison bison | reverse complement strand
TTTATTTTTGGTTTGTTTGTTTTGTGGTAAGAACATATAACACGAGATAAGTACCCAACAGCATATTGTTAACTACAGGTTTGTGTCACATGTCAGATCTCTAGACCTTACTAACGTAGCAGAGCTAGAAATTAATCTTCATTGACCCACACTCCATAGCCCCTGGCAATTACTACTGTATTTTCTGCTTCTATGAGTTTCACTACTTCAGATACATTGTACAAATGAAATCATGCAGTATTTGCCCTTTTGCGACTGGCTTATGTGGCTAAGTATAATAGCCTCTTAATTCAACCACACTGTCACAAACAGAAGGATTTTCTTCATTTTTAAGGCTGAATAGTATACATTACATGTATATACTACATTTTCTTTGTCCATTAATCTCTTGGTAGACATGGGTTGCTTCTGTATTTTGGTTACTGTGAATAATGCTGCAATGAAGTTGGGTGAGCAGACATCTCTTCCATGTGCCTGGTTGTGTAACCACCAACCTCATCAGGATACAGGATGGTTTCATTACCACAAGGGTTTCCTTTGCTCTGCCCCTTCCTAGTCAAACAAGCCCCTCACCTTTACCTCTTGGCAAGTACATTTGCTTTCTCTACATATAGTTATGCATTTACCAAATCTCATGTAAAAGAAATTGCACATTCTGTAACTTTGGGCTTGATTAATTTCACTTAAAATAGTACAACTGAGATTTACCACACTTTTCCAGGCATCAGTAGATCATTACTTTTTATATTTGAGTAGTATTTTATTTATTCATTCATCTGTTGATGACTATCTGAGTTATTTCTAGTTTGAGGCAGTTACAAATAATGCTGCTATAAATGTTTTTGTGATTTTGTGTGGACATAATTTCCTATTTTCTAGTATAGTGGGACTGCTAAGTACAATAGTAAGTGTATGTTTAACTTTATAATCATCTGCACACCTGTTGTAAAAAGTGGGTTAATCATTTGGCATTGTCTCAAGCAGTGAATGAGATTTCCTGTTGATGCATACTCTCATCAACACTTGGCAATGACAGATTTTAAAAAAATTTTTCTTTATAGTAAATGAGAAGTGGCATTTATTGTTTTATTTTACATTTCCCAAATAACAATGATGCTAAATATCTTTTATGTGATTATTATTTTCTTTGGTGAAGTGCCTTTTTCAATTTTTTACCCTATTCAGCTAGATTGTTTGTCTATTATCACTGGCTTTTGAGAGTTCCTTGCACATTCTAGACACAATTTGTTGAGTATAGGAACTGTCCCTCCTTTCAGTCAGAAACTTGTCTTTTTATTTTCTTAACAGTGTTTTTCATAGATCAACATTTTCATTTTTGATGACATCCAAACTATCACAGGTTTTCTGCTGTGTCTCCTGTTCAACATTTATACCTTCACAGTTTACATTCCATCCTCTGATACAATTTGATTCACTGATTTTATTTTATTTTTTTAAGTTTATTTATTTTAATTGGAGGCTAGTTACTTTACAATATTGTAGTGGTTTTTGCCATACATTGACATGAATCAGCCATGGGTGTA
>NW_011439990.1:0-1544 GCF_000754665.1 Bison bison bison | reverse complement strand
TTCTCCTCACCAAATGTAAAGTGTTAAACCACTCCAGTATTCTTGCCTGGAAAATCCCATGGACTGAGGATCCTGGCAGGCACATGGGGTCACAGAGCAGACACAACTGAGCCACTAAGCACAACAGAGCACACACCTCTGAAATAGAATGGCATATCTTCATTCGGAAAAACTTGGGGAATTTGATAAGATTAGTAGTATAAATCAATGGCATATGAGATTACGTATTTAGAACTTAAATTCCAATCTTAAAAATATATAGGAGTAGTGAATAACATAGGTAAGAGTGCTGATTATGCAGGAGTATCAGAACAGCACAGCAGTTGTATTTCAAGCTTCTTTAGACAGTGTTTCTCAATGTTGTTCTTGTTGTTTAGTTTCTAAGTTGTGTCTGACTCTTTAAGACCTCATGGACTATAACCCACCAGGCTCCTCTGTCCATGGAATTTCCCAGGCAAGGTTACTGGAGTAGGTTGCCATTTCCTTCTCCAATCTGACTGGGATGTGGGGCTTCTCCTACAGGAGTCAGTAAGTCAGTAGGTCTAGCACCAGTGAGCAGTAGGTTTAGTGATGTTTACAATGTACGTAACAAAAACATTTGGGGATACCTTGCCTAAGGCCTATGAGTACAGGGATTAAATACCATTCTGTGTCCTGAAGGAGCGCACAATACAAATGGAAAGTAGATAATGAAAATTCTGTGTGGAAATGCTGAAAAGAGGTATGGAGGGTGCTTAGGAACACAGGAAGGGCATCCAACTCAGGAAGAATGGGTCAGGAAAAATATGGAGAAATAGATATTAGCCCAATACAAAATGAGGGACAAGCATATCTCAGGCACTGAACAACCAAACGCTATTGTAAGAATATAAGTTGGAGGTTATTAGGGCCAGAACTCATGTTGATTAAGAAGTTGAAATAGAGAACGGTCAGGTTCTTGAGATCATTATGGTGTAAACAGGATGTGTTTGCAAGATTTGGGGTCATGTCATCTACCACATATTGCTTTACTCAATGTGTTGCAACCATGGTGGCCTTTTAGTTCCTCAGGTAGCCCAAGCTCATTCTAGACTTGAGGTCTTTGCGGTGGTTATTCCTGCAGTCTAAACTGTATATCCTTCTCTTCCAACCCCGAGATCTTTGATTGGCTGGCTCCTCTTCATTCTGATTCCAGTTCACCTGTCATTACTTTAGGGGCCTTTCCTGACTGCTCTGTTCTACAGTAGCCCCTCTAGTCCCTCCCTCACATTCAGCACTCTACCTTGTTCTGTTGTCTTCATACTTGTCACAGTGTGTTAACTGTCCGTCTAGAACAAGCGTGAAAGCACCATTTTAATCTCAGGAGTACAGGTGTTCAAATGAATGGATAGTATTACGGACTGAGTTGAGCAAATTGGTTATACAAATGACTTCTTGAGTAGAAAAAATGAAGAATGCTTAACCTGGAAACACAACTTCAGCCAAATCTATTGTCAAGGCCAGCCTCGGGAACTTAATCAGAGTCAGAAAGCATGTATACTTTCCTAAAGTGTCTAGCCTCTTAA
>NW_011439989.1:0-1545 GCF_000754665.1 Bison bison bison | reverse complement strand
GGAACCTCCATAGTGGCTACACCAATTTACATTACCACCACCAATGGTGTAAGAGGGTTCCCTTTCCTCACACTTCTCCAGCATTTATTATTTCTAGATTTTTTAATGGTGGCCATTCTGACTTGTGTGAGGTGTACCTCATTGTAGTTTTGATTTGCATTTCTCTAATAATTAGTGATGATGAGCATCTTTTCATATGCCTATTGGCCATGTGTATGTCTGCTCTGGAGAAATGTCTGTTTGGGTCTTCTGTCCATTTTTGCTGTAGATCTTGACGAATGTACAGTGACATGTATAGACCGTTTCAGTATTGTACAGAATAGCTTCACTGCCTTATAAATCCCCTGATGTAGCATTTTTGCATAACCTCTCTGCAGTTAATTTGGTTATTCATTACTTCATTGTCAAAAAAAGAGTCATGTCATTTGGGACTTCTGGTGATCCAGCAGTTAATACTCTGAGTTCCAAAAGCAGTGGCCTTGTGTCAGATCCCTGGTTGGGGAACTAAGATCCCACATGCCAGGAGGTGCAGCCAAAAAAATAAGTAATTATTTCATTGCTTTTCTAGCAAAGGGATGAATGCTTTTGTAATTTTCATCACCCATTGCCACTTGCTGGACACCAGGTTACATGTGTAGGACAATCAGAATGGAGAAATGTGTTTGCCTCCCAAAGACCCCATAATATTGGATTTAATTATTTTTCCTAGCTTGAGATTAAAGACTTGACTTTAGAATAACTTTTCATCATCAAAGCAATGAATACATATTAAGACCTCCAATAATTCCTGTATTTATTGATTGAACACAAGTTTATTAAAGTGCATGCTGAGTCCCAGACCCCTTCCAGCCCTGGGACTATAGAGGGGAACCAGATGGCCATGGCTTACTGTCTCCAAGGAGCTCTTATTTGGGCAGGGAGGACAGATGATAAACAAATAAGCAATTTTAAGATGTGGAATCTAGTGGTAAGTGCTCAGGGGTGAGGGGTGAGGGGGTGGATGTGTGGTTTGCCACCTGAGTATAGATTAGACCTCCCACACCCTGTGGACCTTCAGAAACATCCAGGGTCCCATTGGGGATCAGCTGAATCAACACCCAGATCTGGGGATGTGAAAGCTCCCAGGTACTCAGTCCATCCAGAATTGAGACTCTCCAGGTGGACAGGAGGGAGTAGGGAAGTGGTTTTGGTTTTAGACAAGGGGAAGTCCTCTCCAGTTTAGTGCATTTGCTCAGGCGAGTTGGGGGGAGCCATTGGCACACCAGGGAAGGGCACACAGGCAGGTAGAGCAGCCTTGGCAAAGCTCCCAGACAGGCATGGTTTTCCGGTTACCACCTTGAGTGTTAGGCTCCTGTGCCTCTTTCACTATCATGGATGCAGATAGCCTGTGAGCTGGTCAGAATGGCCATCATCAAAAAAAACTTAAAAACAGAGCTTCCCTGGTGGCTCAGTGGTAAAGAATCTGCCTGCAATGCAGGAGGGAGAAGGCAATGGCACCCCACTCCAGTACTCTTGCCTGGAAAATCCCATGGACAGAGGAGCCTG
>NW_011439988.1:0-1546 GCF_000754665.1 Bison bison bison | reverse complement strand
CTCGGGCTTCAGTAGTTGTGGCTCATGGACTCTAGAGGGCTGGCTGTGGCACACAGGCTTAGCTGCTCCAAGGCATGTGGAATCTTCAGACCAGGTATCAAACCTGTGTTCCCTGCATTTGCAGGAAGATTCTTATCCATTGTATCAACAACCTAGCATAGGTTGTTGCAGGAAGATTCTTATCCATTGTATCAACAACCTATGCTAGGTTATTTCTTGATGTAGATTAATATCTTTGAGCATAGACTGAATTTTTTCCTCTGTGGTAGAGGCTTAGGCTTTTATTTTGCTCTTTGCTGCACACTGTTGAGGCAGGTTTTGATAGGCTGATTTGGGTTTCTCCTTCCATAGGGTTCCTTGGATGGACATCTGTGATAGAGGTCTGAGTTGTATGCTGTGTGGCAGGAGGAGGAATGGAGGAAGATGAAAGGAAACCATCGGGGAAAGGGTCATCTAGAGACACAGCCACTGAGCAGCACTGACAGGTGCGTGACTGAGGGCTCTGGGTACTTTCTGATGCTCTCACTCATCTCCTATTCCTAGGAGAAGGGAGCTGAGGGAAGGGACTCGATTCTCTTGGAGGAACTGCTCCACCAACTTCATGCCAGGGGCTGGGGAAGGCGCAATCCTGGCCTTTCTCTCCCTTGTCAGCCTTGTGACACTCATGGTTTTACCTTCATTTCACAGATGAGAAAGTAGTGACTTTTCAAAATTGAATTATTAGTAAGGGCCAGAAATGGGTTCAAACAGAGGTATCTCAGACAGAATCTGTATTCCTCGTGGATGAAGGAAAAGTTTTAAAGATCACATACTATTCAATTTAGGAGCTGGTCAAGCGTGGGAACATGCATACCTTGTGATCCTCTTTTTGGAGGTCTTGGGACTGTCACTCTCACAGGCCACTAAGATAATTTCCTAAGTACTTGTTAGGGGAGTTAAAAAAAATCTGTTAGACAACTTTTCCAAGGAAAGGCCTATCAGCTAAAATGATTCAAGATAAGGGTAAGCAGATGTCAAAATAGACCACCAAGGGGCTGAGAAGCCTGAGGCAGTCTGGAAGGATCCCGATAGGCAGTAGAAGGGGAAGACAGATTCAGAAAGCCATAGGCAGTACCCACATCTGTCAGAGAGGTGTAACTGCTCTAACCCATTCATCTAAAGTAAGAGATCCTCAAGAAATTGCATGAAAGATAACTTTACTGTATGAAAGGAGAGGCAGCATTCTTCTTCAATAGGTTTTTTATTAATCTTCACTTTCAAATAGTGAAAGGAAGGAATGGGGACACAGGCTAACTTCATTCCTACAGTATTCTGCTGGGCCAAGAAGCATGGGTTTGTGTGATGATATGGAAGAGGACCTCCTGCATGAGCTGCAAATGGATCACACACCAGCTTCTAGGGTGAAGGAAGCTTCAAGCTCCCCTCAGTTGTCAGCACAGAACAGAAAGCCTTGAAGTTCAGGATCTCCAGGCAGATCTCCCACTCATAGTTTAAAAAGTTATATTGCTTTTTAGCAACTAGTTTGGATGATCTTTACATTACGTGT
>NW_011439987.1:0-1546 GCF_000754665.1 Bison bison bison | reverse complement strand
TTGGTTATATATGTTAGAGAAGTGAGGGATAACAGATACATATGACCAACGGCTTTCCTTCTTAGAAAAAAAAAAATTACAGAGTTCCTGTCTGTATGTCACAGCTAGAAGAGATTATCTCCTTTGCTTTCCTCATTTGAAAAATAAGCCCACAAAGTTTTGAGGAGAATTGCTTGGAAATCAAGTTCTCAATCACACACTACCTGAAATATGACTCAGTTAATTTAATCTTACATATGTGTATTAACAGAATGGGCACACACAGATGTATACACATAAATCTCACATAATACACATTTAAATGCACTTGACAAAAAAGTTATCATTATATCATCTTTGATGTGCAGGTAATTTGTACAAGATGATTATAGCAAATAATTGTTTTAAAATTAAAATTAAAATCAGGTGTGGAATGATGAAAAGAAATTAGATTTGGACTAAGATCCAGCTCTACCTGTGTGATTCCAGCAAGAGATTTAAAGTCTCTAAGCCTCATATTCCTATTTTATAAATACTTTTGATATCTACTTCACAAGACTGGTGTGAGAACTAAATGATAAAATGTCCACAAAGATGCTTCATGAACTGTCAGGCACCATATTAACATAAAGTGATTCTGGAAAGCCAAATGGGGAGCGTTTTTAAAAACAATTCTTTTATCTGTACAAAATACTTTTGTCTCAACCTCTGAAACCTCAACTAAGTTTTCCAGGAAGAAATAGCTTTTACGATGCTTATCAAGGACCATTTTCTATCATCTAAATTAGAATCAAATTTAAAATCAAAGAATGCTTTATTTTTGCACAAATTGCATTGGTCATAGTGCTTTTTCTTTCAGTGAACTTGAGATTGTATTTGTCCTGGTCTGTTCCTCATGGGGCTAGAGCTTACAAGACAAGTGCAGTGATGATAAAAGTTTGATGTCTTCTTATGTAGACCATTCTTTACAAGTGTATGATGGTTTCCAGATCTCTGAAAAGGGAGATAGCAAAACAATAATTTGAAAGTAAAAATAAGTAAGATGGCCTGACTGCAGTGACAGGTGTGATGTAAATACAAATCAATGAGAGGGGCTAGACAGTAAGCAAAGGTGTGAGAAGAGGGGTTTCTAGTAAGTAACAATCTTGATCTGACCCATATAGGTTACAGGGGTTGATTATGGAGTTAAAAAACACCCTGACCAAACTAGAATTTAGGAAAGATTATTCTAGATACTTTGTGCTGAAACATATGGGTGTATATGGTTTCTAGGCTTCTGAAGATGCTGTTGCAATAACTCAGATATGGAATGATAAACATCAAGTTAATAATATTGATGGTGCACATAGAGAGGAATGGTTACATTTGAGAGTTATTTTAAAGGAAAAAATAAATGGGACATGATAACTGATAAAATATTCAGAAAAGCAAGATGTTAAAGATACTCCAAGGAAATAAGAATAGAGTACTAAAGAAACTCCAGTACTTTGGCCACCTCATGCAAAGAGTTGATTCATTGGAAAAGACCCTAATGCTGGGAGGGATTGGGGGCAGGAGGAGAAGGGGA
>NW_011439986.1:0-1546 GCF_000754665.1 Bison bison bison | reverse complement strand
GTCTTAACACACCTCAAAGTTTCCTTCTCATCAAAGGAGGTAAGAGAGTAGATGCTTTGAGGGTAGGGCTAGTTATCTGAATTATTTTTATGTTCCCGTCTCCCCAAACACTGCATTGACTACTGAGAAGGCACTCAATAAATGCTAGGTGAATTGAGTTGAACTGAATTGAATTGTAATAACTTGGATTTTTGTTGATCTTGTTCTTTAAGTAATATTTTCTGTTGGCTGCTGTTTAGATTTGAGTCTTGGTGTGAATTGTACACAAGGCTTAGGAAACAGGAAAGAAAGATGGAGAACAAGGACTAAAGAGTTTGGGATGAAGAGAGTGAAATACGGTCTCAATGTACACCCATCTGTTAAATGAGGAAGATGGACGAGGATGACTTCTAAGTTCTTTCCAGCTTTAACACTTTATGAGCTTTGCTATATCTCCCATCTCACTGATATTTTTGCTTTTAGCACCTCACAATTCAACCCCTGCATTTACTGCTCTGAAATATTGCATTTTCGATTAATTCCATCACTATTAATCTAAAATATTGAAACGTCCAACAAAGAGGGGCTTTAAATACAGTATTTATTAAATAAAATATGAGACATTCCTATAACAAAATACTACTGACAGTGTAGCTGGTAACATATTGATATTGTCACTAGATGACCATTTATTAATGTGGAAAGTTTTGTTCATAAGTAAAAAAAAAAGTCAAAAACTATGTTATCATAATAAATGAAATACTGGAATATCTGGGAAAAATGACTTATTTTTCTTTTGAGGTCAATATATTTTCTTATATTTTTACAATGAACTTAGATCACTTATGCTATAAAACAGGAAAGAAATAAAATACTGTATCTCAACCCAACCTAAAAAAGATTGCTTGGGCTATTCTTAAACTTTCTTTGGAAAGTGATCCTTGCCTTCCATTTATCCATTGAGTGGATAAGTCCTTCTTACCAATTTCACAGTGAGGCTGCAGATTTCCACTTGACCCAGAATTTGTCCTTTAGTTTGCATCAGCTCTATCTTTGCTCAGGCTCTTCCCAAACACTGCCTCTCCCCAGTTCTTCTGGCCTAGATCCAGTCAGGATCCTAGATTCGTCTAGGTTCCTTCTTGTGTCATGAAGCTAAAAAAAGGCTAAGTGCTCTATTCCTAGATGGTTTTGTGGGTGTGGTTCTGGATTTGACTTAGGCTCTGCAGTGAGATGCTCTTGCATGAAGATTAGAAGACAGGAAGAGGTAGATACTACCTTCCTGCAGTGGTGCTGATTAACACACACATTGACACTGGCTGCAGCAGCCCAGCTCTATAGGTCTTGCATGTTGGGTGGCTCTGGGGTGGCCAGATTGGTGGCAGTACAGTTCCTGGCAGAGTTTCCTGACCTCTGCACCACAACTCTATATGAAAGTCGCTCAGTGGTGTCTGACTCTTTGCGACCCCAAGGACTATACAGTCCATGGAGTTTTCCAGGCCAGAGTACTGGAGTGGGTAGCCTTTGCCTTCTCCAGGGGATCTTCCCAACCCAGGGATTGAACCCAGGT
>NW_011439985.1:0-1548 GCF_000754665.1 Bison bison bison | reverse complement strand
TCAAGATGCATACATTTGTCAAATACCTTAATACTTCCTAACTCACACCAGAAATCACCTTACTATAGGTGATAGTAGCCCTCTTAAAGAATTTTCTTGCCACACTCATCTTTCAAAAATAGAATAATCATATGCTTTGTCCACATATCCCTTTTTTAAGATTTGTACTGAAATCTCTGAATGCCTAGAAACCGTACTCATAACCCTCCCAGCAAGCCAGCGGTGAGAAACTCCCTACCTGGTTATCACCACAACCAGCTGTAGCAGGAACCAAGCCCCCAGATAAACCACAAAACACAGAAGAATCAAACGGGACAGTGCACGTGTGAGGTAAGAGGGCTAAATTCTAATTTCAACATCTTCCAAGTTGACAGGAACAATCCTGGTCCCCTACATTGGGAATGCAGTCTCAGCCACTGGACCACTAGGAAGTCCCCCTGAAACACAGTCCTTGTGCAGGCACCTCCACGGCTGGGCTGAGAGCAGTCAAATGACCAAAGGCTGGCTTTAAAAACTTCTTCACAAATGCCACCATAAATCAGCATGCTCCCTTAGGAATCTAAGCCCCAAAGTCTTTTTCAGCCCGCAGAGCTAAGTCTTGCATCAGAACCCTCGGTGATCCCTCCAGGGGACGGTCTAACAGACAGCCCCTGACAGGAGGCACACCGATGAAGCTAGAGTGGTGAGATGGATGCTGGAAGAATGGCAACACTGCCCTTCTCGTGAAGAAACACGGTGCCTCCACCGCAGTCTCCTGTTTCACTGCTGAGTTTCCTCTCTCAGCACCTTCTTCTACTTCATCGTAAATGGTGAGAGGTGAAGAGCCACACCAGAGGGCCCTGGAAGTGGTGGGCAGGCCAGCTTCAGGACAGATCTGTAGGAGGCAGGACTCCTGTATTAACCTTCACCTGGTTACCTGGCCTTCCTACATAAACCACAAGACGGGTCTGGCTCCAGGGAATCCTCAAAGGCCAGGAGGGCCATTCCTGTCACCACACCAGCCCCCATTCACCAAAGGCCCCAGGAGAGGCCAGCACAACGGAGCAGCCTAAGAAAGAGAGGGCTTTACTATACAATCCAACAAACCCCTCAAATCTCAACCCTAACAGGAGCGACAGGCTCTTTCAATATTAATCTGTTTAATAACCTGTAACATAGGTTTTAATCAAAAAAGTAAACGAAATGTATCAAGACATGGAATCATGGAATTGGAACTCTTAATTCCAAGAGAAAGTTTAGAAAAGGTATGTAAAAGTACAAGTATGTAAAAGTAAAGACAGGGGTGTGAAATAGTAGGAAATATAAATAAGCAGGCTATTTGGAGCAATGTGGATGGGCCCAGAAACTAACATACTAAGTGAAGTCAGTTAGACAAAGACAAGATCATAATTATCACTTATATGTGGAACTTAAAAAGTAAAACAAGTAAACTTATTTACAAAACAGAAATTCTCACAAAAAACAAACATATGGTTACCAAAGGGGAAGGGGGCACAGGGATAAATCAGGCATTTGGGATTAATATATACACACTACTGTATATAAAAC
>NW_011439984.1:0-1548 GCF_000754665.1 Bison bison bison | reverse complement strand
GATGAGATGGCTGGATGGCATCACCGACTTGATGGATGTGAGTTTGAGTGAACTCTGGGAGTTGGTGATGGACAGGGAGGCCCGGCGTGCTCCAGTTCATGGGGTCGCAAGGAGTCAGACACAACTGAGTGACTGAACTAATTAACTAACTAATGATAATTACATTAACTCACTTAATGGTTGAATTCTCTAATGGTCTGCTGACTTAAACAGGGACTCTATCCGTCTTGTTCCATTCTGCATCCTCAGTACCTAACAGAACTACTGAGTTAGTATTCAATCAATACTCTTTTGATTGAATGAATACTTGATTGGAAATGCAATTTTTTGAATCATTTGAACCGGAGAAGGAATGACTGAATGCCAGATCAAAATAACCACTCCCAGGAAGATCACTAAGCAAATATTCATCTAATATATATAGCAAATATCCCAAATAATTCAGGCCAACATTATATATAATAAACTATATTTCTATACTTTTCAATACATTTTCTGTTCTTAGGGAGAAAAACTGGTTACATGACAAATAAAAATATTACATTTTTCTCAGTCAAGATAAATTTTAAGCTTGCTCAACTAATTCCAAGTTTATTGGATGGCTATGGAATTAGCATGAACTAACCAATGCTGAATTGTAATGAAAGTTCAAGATTCAGTTGCAAAATCAGGAGAATCTGAGCTGCAATTTTATATCTCCCAGACTCACTGTGGCATCTTCCTTGGTTTACTGAATTACTTACATGCTATTATGCGTATAAGAAGTGAGGGAATTTTCAGTCCAAGAAATATAGATTTCCAGTTCATTCTTTTATGAATTTTGGTACCTCATTAGGCATGTGATTTCTGAGGACTTGCTCCCACATTCTAAACATAATAGAATATAGTAAACATACCAGTTGGGTTCTTTGAAAATTAAAGCTTAAGTGCAGAACCACACTGAATGGTCTATTTTGCCTAAATTTTCTTCTGGAGCAGTATTTCCAAAGTAAAATATTTAGAAAGAATTAAATTGGTATAATTTTACAGTGATCAGTTAATAATATTTAAAGTACTTGGTTTAAATCTCCTTTTTAATATTCATTTTTTCTTTCAAAATAAGATTTAGAAATTAAACTTATTTAAGACAAATTTGCCAGTATTCTTCTTGGAAACATGCAGCTATTCTTAACAGTCATATAATTTGTACAATATTGGAAGATGGTTTCTTGGTAGTACTCATTATGTGGTTTTCTTTGGTTATAACTGGGATGATATGCACTAAAACATCATTGATTTTCCTTCTTTTAAACAGGATTTCATTTCAGGTGGATCAAAGAATGAACGTTGTGACACTGTTTCCAATTTAATTCACAAAGGCTGCTCAATTGATTTAATAGAATACCCTTCTGTGCGTGTAATGCCAAGTGAAAATGAAATTAATACCCAGGTGACACCAGGAGAAGTGCTGATCCAGCTGCATCAAGGTACGGTTATTTTCAAATATATCAACGTTTATTCTCAAGTTAGAATTGTATCTAGCCTTTGTTGCTGTATATGTGCTCAGTC
>NW_011439983.1:0-1548 GCF_000754665.1 Bison bison bison | reverse complement strand
TGAATTAATGATGATGTAATTTTTAAAAAGTACCAAAATTTTGCCATCAACTTTGTAGGCATTCACTGTAGTTATCTGCTAAGTAGACCAGCAAGAAGACAGGCAAAATTTAAGCCAGTCTGTGTTTTCTTATGGCATCATTGGTAAGAAACGGGACCATGTAAGTTTTAGAACATCTTTAAAAAATGATTGTATTTATTAGTCTCTTTATCTATCACTTATGTTATCTTCCCACCCTTCCAATCCCAGCATCATGGTGGGTTTATACACTTTGGAGGAGTTTTTATTTCATTAATTCCAATGGTACAGGTGTTCACAAAGGGTCAGATGTACTTTAGATTTTATGGTTGATTGGATTTGTGGTTTAGGGAGAGAACTCACTGCAAAAGAAAAACCTATATTATGAAGTTGAGTTTCTAAAAGTCATATGGTGGGTTGAGGGGGAAAATCTTTCATGCAGATGTCTTTAGTACTAGTTCTTATGCACCTATTAGAGAATTGATTGCCAGTAACTTTGTTTTTTTTTTTAAACAAGATAAAAATTTAATGGAAATGAGTCATTGGTCAGTAACTCTTAAAGTGAGTAAATAGATCAAGATGGATAGAACCTAGTCTAAGGTCAGGAGCCAAATCGAATCGAATTATGTGTCTTTTCAGAGAATTGAAACAAAGCAGTTCTTCAAGACTGGATGAAAAGAGAAGGCTATGAAATTAGAGTCTAGGTCCCAGTCCCAGCTTCACAGTTTAATAGCTAAATAGTCCTGTGCAAATCATAGCACCTCTGAACCTGGTCTCCTAGCTGTTAAGTGTATGTGCTCCAGTTGACTAATATTTCTCATTGGTTGTGGTAGAGTTCAATTAGATGTTGTAAATGGAAACATTTTTTGAAAAGAGAGGTATGATGCTGGGGTTTATTTGATTGTTTGATTGTCTGCAAAGGAAGGGCTGTTTAACAGCTAATTTCACCCCAGCTCTTATTGAAATTAAATTTTGTTTGTCTGGTACAAAATTGAATGTCCCCCAAGAAATAATTTTTTTTTAACCCAAAATTGAATGTGAGTACAGTCCCTGCTGTCCTGTTATAACCGTCCTGTTAAAAATCATTAACTCCTTGGGAATTCCCTGGCAATCCAGTGGTTAGGATTTGGCGCTCTGACTGCCGTGGCTGAGGGTTCAGTTCCTGGCTGAGGAACTAAGATCCTGCAAGCTGTGCAGCACAGCCAGTGCATATTTGATAGAGAATTCATAGTGAGAAGTAAATGAGGCACCTAAGCTGAGAAAGCCGTTTGAGTCTGGGAGGAGTCAGGTCTCTTACATTCTTGAAAGAACAGGCACTAAGTTTAGCTCATTCTCTATGCTTGAGACAGTACAGTGATATCTTATCAGAAACTTGCCCTCTGCAAAGAGAAGTGCTCACTCAGTTTAACACCAGGACAAGAGAAGTCACTTTATTTATTTAGGCCATACCTAGAGACTTGTGGGATGGGGGAGCCTGGTGGGCTGCCGTCTATGGGGTCGCACAGAGTCGGACACAACTGAAGCGACTTA
>NW_011439982.1:0-1549 GCF_000754665.1 Bison bison bison | reverse complement strand
GAAGCCTGGTGTGCTACAGTCCCTGGGGTTGCAGAGTCAGACACAACTGAGCAACTAAACAGCAAGCCTTCACCTAGCCGGGTTTTTTCTTGGTGGCCTATTAAGAGTTAAATTCATTCTGTTTGTATTAGTGGTACCAGATCCTGGTCAGCCCTAGACAGTTAACAGCTAATATTTGAGTTCTCAGTATTCCTTGTTTTATAGGAAGTGGGAAAAAAAGAGACAAACCAAGATCTACCCACAAACTCCACAGCTTGTGGGGGGACTTATCAGGTTCTTTAACCTTTTTTCTTCACCATTTAGAGTACGCATATTGCTTTGTTAGGAGCTAGTTTCAAGAAATTGATATTTCATCTAAAACTGGTGATTCTTGGGACTTCTCTGGTGGTCCATTGGTTAAGACTCCATGTTTCTACTGCAGAGGGCTCAGGTTCATTCCCTGGTCGGGAAACTAAGATCCCATATGCCCTTCAGTGTGGCAAAAAGTAAATAAATGACTCTCAATTTCAAATGTACGCAATTACTCCCTGGGGCTTTTGTGAAGATGCAGATTCGGACTCAGTGGTTCTGGGGTGTGGCAGAGATCCTGCCTTTCTAGCAAGCCCCCAGGTAATGCCAGTGCTGCTTGTCCAGGCTCTGCACTTTGGGCGTGAAGTCGAGGTCTGTGAATCCTTGAGAATCCTTCGAGAATTTTGGAGCTTTAGGTCTCCTAGTAATTAAAAAGATGAAAGCAGTTTTCCTTCCAAACAGAAGTGGAGTGACATGACATGGTTTACCATTCCAGCAAGATGGGTACCAGTTGGTTAGTTTAAAGGAGATGGTGCAGGTGTATTTCCTTCCAGCACTCTGCTTGCAGAGACTTAAAACATGTGTGCCTTAGCATAGGAGCAGTATTTCTTGAGATAAGGGATGACCCTAGACCAAGGGTTAAATTGCCACTTGATGCGGATAAGTAAAACTGCATGTCTCTCAATTCACTTATTCATTCATTCAACAAGTATTTGCTGAAGGCACTCCCCTACTGCTGACTGACCTTGAGCAAGTTACTTTATCCTTTTTTTTTCAGTAAAATTGGGAAGTCTCAGTGTTGGGTACAGAGTAGGCATTTAATATTTAACTGACTGACTTAGGGAGAAAGGGGAAAATCTTTTATTTTACAACCTAAAAAAGATAAAGTTTTGGATGTCCGAAAACTTGCTAACAGAAAGGCAACTAACAATATGGCAAAGAATCTATTTCCTTTATAGAAAAAAAGAGCCCTTTCCAGATTTGTTCAGTCACGTCTGACACTTTGCGACTCCATGGACTGCTGCACGCCAGGCCTCTCTGCGCTTTACTCTCTCAGAGTTTGCTCAGACTCGTGTCCATTGAGTCAACAATGCCATCCAACCATCTCATCCTCTGTTGCCCCCTTCTCCTGCTGCCCTCAATCTTTCCTAGCATCAGAGTCTTTCCCAGTGAGTCAACTCTTCACATCAGGTGGCCAGAGTATTGGAGCTTCAGCTTCAGCATCAGTCCTTCCAATGAACACCCAGGACTGATCTCCTTT
>NW_011439981.1:0-1550 GCF_000754665.1 Bison bison bison | reverse complement strand
TAGAAAGGATGAGTGAGACTAAGAGCTGGGTTTTTGAAAAGATAAATAAAATTGATAAATGTCTAGTCATACACATCAAGAAAAACGAGAGGGGTATCAATAAAACCAGAGATGGAAAAGAAATGAATATCACAGAATAAGGTAAAATCATAAGAGATTACTAGAAACAGCTATATGTCAATAAAATGGGCAACCTAGAAGAAATGAGTAAATTCCTAGAAATATACCATCTCTCAAGATTGAGTCAGGATGAAATAGAAAATCTGAACAGACCAATTAGTAGTCATGAAATTGAATTAGTAATAAAAAAAAATTTCATCAAATCCAGGACCGGATGGCTTCACAGGTGAATTGTATCAAACATTTAGAGAAGAGTTAACACCTATCCTTTTTAAACTATTCCAACAAATTGCAGAGGAAGGAGCCCTTCCAAACTTATTCTACCAGACCAAACTAGAGAAACACGCTACAAAAAAATTGCTGTATAATATCACTAGTGAACATAGATGCAAAAGTCCTCAACAAAGAACTAGCCATTGAAGGATAATACATTAAAAGTTTTATACACCATGATCAAGTGAAATTTACCCTGGGAGTGCATAGATGGTTCAATATTTATAAATCAATATGATATACCACATTAACAAATTGAGAAATAAAAATCATATAATCATCTCAATAGATATAGAAAATATTTTGATGAAATTCAACATCCAAAATTTCTCAAGAAATTTCGGGCATAGAGGGAAAATAACTCAACATAATGAAAGCCATATAGGACAAGCCCACAGTTAACATCAATGGCTGACAGCATTTCTTCTAAGATCAGAAGTAAGACCAGATGCCCATTCTCACCATTTTTATTTAATATACTACTGGAAGACCTAGTCACAACAGTTACATAAGAGAAAGAAATAAAAATCTAAGTAGTAAAACTATGATTGTTTTCAGATGACATACTTCATATACAAAATCCTAAAAATGCCACCAAAAAACTATTAGAATTCATCAATGAATTTACAAATACACAACAAATATATAGAAATCTGTTACATTTCTATATACTAACAGCAAACTAGAAAAAGAAATTAATAAAACAATCCTATTTACAATTGCATCATTAAGAATAAAATACTTAAAAATAAATCTAAGGAAGCAAAAGACCTGTATTAATAAAACTATAACCACTGATGAAAGAAATTGAAGATGACAAGAACAAATGGAAAGATATACTATGCTCCTGGCCTGAAATAACTGAAATTTTTAAAATTAACATACTACCAAAGACCATCTGCAAATTCAATGCAATTCCCCTTCCAAATAGCAATGACATTTTCCACAGAACTATAAGAAATAATTCTAAAATTTTATGAAAACTCAAAGACACCATATTGCCAAAACAATCTTGAGAAATAAGAATAAAGCTGGAATAGGACACTCCCTAATTTCAAACTATACTAAAAGCTACAGTAATTGAAACAATATAGTACTGCCCCCCACCAAAAAAAAAAAAAAAAAACAGGCACACAGATCAAAGGAACTCAAGAATC
>NW_011439980.1:0-1551 GCF_000754665.1 Bison bison bison | reverse complement strand
GGAGTCCGACACGACTGAGCGACTTCACTTTGCTTCACTTCATACAGAGAAAGGCTTTTTACACAGTGTATTTGATAATGAGTTGGTCTCTGTATTTGTCAAGTGTATCAGGTCTATTACTATGTTAAATTTCCTAGGGAGATCTTTTCATGTGCCTCTTGGCCATCTGTATGTCTTCCTTGGAGAAATGTCTGTTTAGGTCTTCTGACCATTTTTTTTATTGGGTTGGGTTGTTTGTTGTTTTGATATTGAGCTATGTGAACTAATTGTATATTTTGGAGAGTAATCAAAAAATGGACAGCTAAGGGGAACCTGCTGTAAAGCATAAGGAGCTCAGTTCAGTGCCTGGTGGTGATCTAGAGCGGTGGAAGTGAGGTCAGAGAGGGATGGGGTATAAATACAGCTGGTGGCTCAGACGGTAAAGAATCTGCCTGCAGTGCAGGAGACCTGGGTTTGATCCCTGGGTTAGGAAGATCCCCTGGAAAAGGAAATGGCAACCCACTCCACTATATTTGCCTGGGAAATCCCATGGACAGAGGAGCCTGGTGGGCTACAGACTCCATGAGGTCGCAAAAGCTTGGACATGACTGAATGACTAACACTTTTGTTGTACAGCATAAATTAATACAACGTTATTAAGCAACACTACCCCAATTAAAAAAATAATGAAAAAAATTCCTAGGAACAAACTATGCCATGTAAATATGTAAAAACACTAAAGCTCTTTT
Organism: Bison bison bison; assembly: GCF_000754665.1. Lineage (NCBI taxonomy): Eukaryota > Metazoa > Chordata > Mammalia > Artiodactyla > Bovidae > Bison > Bison bison. The sequence continues at coordinate 823 of NW_011439980.1, read as the reverse complement.
TAAAAAAAGTTTCCATGTATTTCATAAAACATTGACATCCATATAATATATGCACAGATATTGGTTCTATTGTTTTAACCAACAAAGATTATTTGTAATATTGTCTGTCTGTCCCTTCTTCTCATCTTTCCTCCTTCCTCCCTTCATTCCTTCCTTCAAAAAACTGAACTTTCCAACCTACTCCCTTTCCTCCTTGTCTCTTTCTGTCCCTCTCTCTCCTCCCACTCTGCTTTCCATCTTTTTTTCTGCTGGTTATATTAATATAAAGTAATTCAATAATTCCTTCTTACATTAAACAAAAAATCACATTTACACTGGAGGCAGGCTGTGATAGGCAATTTATCCTGTAGTTGCACAAAAGGTTAGTGATATGACTTCTTAAAATGCTTCAGTCAAATTGTTGACTTTGTTATCCATTTTTAATCTCTGACTATTCCCCGGCTCTGACTTTCTTCAGTCATTAACTGCTTCTGTTCTGTTAGTTTTCTAGTGTCACATTCTTGCAACCATGGAAGATGTATTTTAAGGCATCCAGTTAAACATGGTCTAAGTTGAATGAAAATTAACTCATTTACTTATACTCACAATACCTGTGTTTTTAATTCTGACTTGTAAGGAAAATTTTTTTTTCATCCTTCTAGAAATAAGTTTTATTGTTGAACAGACAAGTAAGTAACCATGAAATAAAACATGTTTCCTGTTACTATTTTATAGGTGTTTATGAGAGGTAGCTTTCCAGTGTGTTATGACAGTTGAGGTTATGGATCCAAATGCACCGCCTAGGACTTAGATGCGTTCAGTAAAGACTTGAGTTGTGTGAGTG
>NW_011439979.1:0-1551 GCF_000754665.1 Bison bison bison | reverse complement strand
TCCAGGGGTGATGCTATATTTCTGCTTCCCAGAGACGGAGATGTGGCAACATCAAGGCGGCCAATGCGTGGACCAGAATCCAGGAGCAGCTTTTTGGGGAGCTGGGCTTGTGGCATCAGATGGCAGAAGCCACACCCTGCTCCCATTGGGAACTGGATTGGAGAGAAGGACCGGCTCGTATGCGGAAACGCATCAGACGCTTATCTCCACTGGAGGCCCCGAATCAAGAAAGGCTCAAGGTAAGAATTAGATGCAACAAGACAGGATGCTTCCAGACAGGAAGTGTGTAGGGAGATGTCTCCCTAGCTTTTCCATCTGATGTTTCCATTAGGAGTACTTTGGCATGAACAGGTAGGAAAGAGAATGTCCACAGTTAACTGCAGCAGTGCTGTGATGTATTCTTGATGCTGTTTGACAGAAGAATCACTGATTCCCCGAGTACATAGAAGGGATGCTCTAACTACAGTCTGAATGAATGTAGATATGAGTGGTTCATATCTACAGCACCAACCCCACCAACCTAATACCATGCTGACATCCAGAAAAGCCCATTAGAATGATCTGGATGCCAGCTTTTGGAAAGAGCAATGTGATGGACATAGTCTACGTGCCCAAGTTATGTGTCTGGAGCAGTCATAACCAGCCCTCATACGGGCATTACTGCGCAGGCAAATCCTGTATCAAGTCTTGCAGTGGAAATAGTTGGAACTCAGCTATTTCTGCAAGCTCGAGCCAGTGACCCATTTAGTCCAAATGACACTGAAACTGGATTAGGTTCCCAGGCAAGAAAATCTGGACAGTCCCTGGGACTTGGCTGTAACGAAGCTTGGACTCTCTATCAAAAGCCTTTTAAATGATGAAGAATCATCCTTGGATTGGTAGTGAATATAGGAAGAACCTGTTAACAGCATTTCAAGTTCTCACTGAATGATCCTAGTTTAAGAGATTCTAAAAAGCTGTCTTTCCAAACCCTGGAACTCAAGATGTTTTCTTCTGCATTCACCTGAAGTTACAATGTTGGGTTTATTCTCTAGTCCATCACCTCAGAATCTTTTACCCATCTTAAATCCTTTGTAAAACCTAATGAAAAATTGTATTTAATTTATTCAGTAGACATTTTAAGTTTCAATGTATTATCAATAAACATCTGGTGGTATATAGTATTTTTCCCTCAAATACATTCCTTAGGAGATGGAGGCAGGAAAAATAGGCCTACCCATGGTGCTGATGGCAAGGCTAAAGGCTGGCTGTGGAACCTGGCCTCTGGTCTCTTGGGCTGCTCCAGACCCTGTCTCTGGTCCCCCCTCCAGGGTGGCCCATACCACAGACAGCCAGGATGCTCTTTACTCCCATTTGGCATATCTTTGGTAATTACTGTAAATCTGACTTAATGGAAAATTGTGGGTTTTTTCCCCTTTGACTCAGGAACATTAATATTTGCATTTCATCGTGGTCCTTTAGGATTTGGCATTTTGCTCCCCTTGCAGCTGAGTCTTGAGTGTATGAGTGATTCAAAGGGGTCAAATATGTGTGTGCGTGTGTATGTGTGTT
>NW_011439978.1:0-1551 GCF_000754665.1 Bison bison bison | reverse complement strand
CCAGGCTTCCCTGTCCTTCATTATCTTCCGGAGTTTGCTCAAACTCATGTCCATTGAGTTGGTGATACTATCTAACTGTCTCATCCTCTGTTACCTTCTGCCTTCAATTTTTCCCAGCAATAATTGATCAGAGTGGCCCTCTTGAAAAAAGAGGAGAGGACACGGAAAGACACATGAGAGAAGAAGATGATGAGAAGGACTAAAACAGAGAGAAGTGATGTAGCTGAAAGCCAGGGAATGGCCAGGACCACCAGGAGCCATCAGATCCAGAAGAGGCAAAGAAGGATTCTCCCCTAGAGTCTTCAAAAGGAGTATGGCCCTGCCAACCAATCTCAGACTTCTAGGCTCCAGAACTGTGAAATAATCCATTTCTGTTCTTTTAGGCCCTCAAGTTTGTGGTAATTCGTTACAACAGCTCTAAGAAAGTGAAAAACAGTTCGGCAGTTTCTCATTAAGTTAAACTCGCATTTATTATGTAACTCCAGAATTAAATTTACAATCACACAAAAACTTTTATGTGAACTGTTTATAGAAGCTTTACTTGTAATTTCCCCAAACTGGAAACAATTCAAACATCCTTCAGGTGGTAAACGGATATGGCACATCCATACCACGGAATATCACTCAGCAGTAAGAGGAGCTAACTATCTCTAAAAGTTAAGAACATGGATGAATCAGAACTGCATTATGCTAAGTGAAAAAAGCCCCACTCAAAAGGCAACACACTATATGATTCCATTTATATGACATTCTAGAAAAGGAAAAACTATACAAACAGAGAGCAAATTAGTGGATACCAGGGACTGGGGGTGAGAAGTGGGGCAGGAGGAGGAGGGAATTTTGGGCGGTGATGTGACTGTTCTCTATCCTGTGTGCTAGTGCTTATACAATGGTGCATTGTCAAAACACAAATGTATATGGCAAACAGTGAATAATCCTACTGAATGTAAATAATAAATAAATATTACATCAAAGACATAGAAACAGCCTGCCAATACAGTATGCTTTGTGTATTTGCTTTCAATGTCATACACATATATGATGGCAAAATCTTCATATTTGCTTTGACACATCTAAGGAGGCTGAGATTTTTTCAATAGCAATTCAGTTCAAAACACATGACTGAGTATCACCCATAGTCAATAGTTTCCTGTCCTGTGAAGGAGAAGGACAGAATCTTAAGTATTGACAATGTGGAAGGGTTTCAACAGGAACCACTTCTGAGCTGTTGTGGTAATAAATCAGATTTGTGTAATTTTCTCAAAATAGAAAATAACCTCACAACATCCATCTGAAAAAATAAGATCACAAAAAGAGGAAGACAGAGGAAGATGCAAAACTGAGCAGTCACAAACCTTAAAAATTAATTACTAAATGTAAAAAAGAATAATGGGTCCCATATAACCAGGTTAGCCTGATTGTGAGTTACCAAATGAGAAATGTTCATAGGTCAGACAGATTTCTAGCCTTTTACCTAAAGGAAACAATGTCACTAAGCTACAGTCATCTTTCATCTTTGGCAGAAACAGTATGTGTCGTTCTTAAGAAAGT
>NW_011439977.1:0-1552 GCF_000754665.1 Bison bison bison | reverse complement strand
GTAGAAGATGTAAGAGATACAGACAGGTTCAATCCCTGGTTGGAAAGATCTCCTGGAGGAGAGCATGGCAACCCACTCCAGTATTCTTGCCTGGAGAATTCATGGACAGAGGAGAAATCCATGACAGAAAATCTGCCATGGACAGAGGAGCCTGGTGGGCAACAGTCCATAGGGTTGCAAAGAGTCTAACATGACTGAGGCAACTTAGCACAATAATTATTTATATGGATTGTAATAGTTATTTACAAAGTAATTTACAGTGCTAAACAATTGGCATCAACACTTTGGACTCTAAAACACTTGTGAAAGCAAAGAACTGGCCCACGGAATGTATTGTCTTCTAAGTCAGCTTGTTTTAAGCATACTTACATTGAGGAAAATGGGGATGTTGGCCTACATATTACCTAGTCTGTGTTTGTGGTACCATTTTCCTGGTAACTCTCCCCTTGAGAATTTGCCATTGTGATGATTAATTTATGGACCTTACAGGAAAGAAACCAATTCCAAGTGGACAGTTCATCTGGAACTCTGTCAATTTAATAGTCCAACAACATCCCAGGCTCCTTTCTATGTAATTCAACTCACCTCTTTTCAGCCCGCATGGTATAGTTCATTAGAAAGTTATTCCTCTCCACACTGTCAATGCCCTTCTAAAAATCTGGAGGAGTTCCTTGTTCACTAGCTTCAAAACTTTTTCAGACCAGCTTCAAAATTTCCTATAATTTATTTCTGTTAACATATATTTCCTCTCCATCAGCACACATACACAGAAATTCTTATCATACTCAGTTTCAAAACAGCCAGTTATACATAGTCTCTTCCTATCAAAGCAAAACTTGCTGTTCCTTGAACACAATCTTCTATCTTTGATCAAGACTTTCCATATTCCAGTCTTTGCATATGGAATTCTATTTCCAACTAGTCCTTTTACCTCATTCACAATAGTATTTCATGAAAATTAATAATGCTTGGCTTGAACTATTCCTTTCATATCTCACTGTGTACTTGTGTGTGTAAAACTTGGATACTATTAATTTCAATAATTTTGTGTTTTGCTGCCTCTCCTTACAAACTTTTCAAGAATGTTTTATTTCCTCTGATTATTAGTCTGGAATCTCTTTTGGATGACAACAAAGAAGTATATGCTAAAATGAATTATAAAGTTCTATATAGTTACTCAGTACCATTTTTCAATATCCTCACAGAACATGCGGTTACCATTAAATAAATACTGACTAAAGTTTAAGACTGAGGAAAAAATCCATCAAACAGCAAGCTCAAGGATAATAACAAGCAATACCAAAGTCCATTCAGTCACTTATCCACTTATTCACTCATTCACCACAGAATAAATACTCTATGTCAGGCATTACATTGGGCACTGAGGATATAGGAATGAACTGTGTTAATCGCTCAGTCATGTCTGACTCTTTGTGACCCCATGGACTGTGGCCCGCCAGGCTCATATGTCCATGGAATTCTCCAGGCAAGAATACTGGAGTGGGTAGCCATTCCCTTCTCCAGGGGATCTTCCTGACCCAGGGATCAAACC
>NW_011439976.1:0-1552 GCF_000754665.1 Bison bison bison | reverse complement strand
GGGCTGCCATCTATGGGGTCGCACAGAGTCGGACACAACTGAAGCGACTTAGCAGCAGCAGCAGCAGCAGCAGAGCTTGTGCTCATTGCTTTACTTGCGTGAACTCAACTCATTCCCACTAGAGGCCTGAGAGGAAGGTGCTGTCGTTTTCGTTTTACAAATTGAAAATGAGACATTCAAGGAGGTTCAGTCCCTTTCCCAAATTCTCAGAGCCAGAGGGCAAAGGGTCCCAAGGCAGAACAGAACCCACGGACTCTTTCTACAAAATTCTATTTGAACAGTAGGGTATGTGAGCACGCTCCCTTCTAAAACACTCTCTCCATCTCCTTTACTGGATTGTTAACGTTTTCACACACAGAAAAGGAAGAGTTCTCTATAAGAGGTCATTCTGAACTTCAAAAGCAGACACAGGCAATTGTCTTCAGAGTCTGGACCTCTGGAAGTCTTACAATTTGCTTTAAGAGCACCTCAGCAAAACCCAATATTTATGTGAATCATGTCTAATGGGAAGAGTGTTCCTGAGTCAGGGACAAGGCAGGGGCTGGGAGGGTTGCTAGACCGAAGTGGAGTGGGGAGCAATTCTTCTGCTCCTGGGAGCAGCAAAAGTCAAACACAAGGGAGCCGACTCTTGTCCCGGCCTGACAGACACAAGGAGCGGTTCTTTTTCTTTGTGGCATTTCAGTGAGGCTGTGTTTTAAGGTGAGTTGGTGCTTAAACAAGGTCACAGGTCAGCAAATGTGGGAGGGGCAGGCAGGTGTGAGCAGGCAAGGATATGTTTAAAGGAAGTCATTTCCAACAGGGATCAGAAACCTGGCTGGGAAGACTAGGTAGGAAGCAAGAAAGACTCGTTCATTTATTCACTGACCTAGCAGAGGGGCTGAGCATTCAGGCGCCCGCTTTCCAGGCTGCAGTAACTCACATGTGAATATGAACACGTGCTTTGCCAAAGCAGGCAGTCCATAAACATCAACCACTCCTTTCAGGGTTACAACTGCCTGACTGCTGGCTGTCCTGTGTCCCAACTGTATTAATTGATTCCCGTGGGGCTACAAATGATACAAAGGCATGCAAACTGTTTTAGGCAAAAGGAGGGTACGTCGGTTCCTATAACTAAACGGTGGCAGAGCTGGAGTGTTTCTGTACTTCAGGGGCAACCGGTAGCAGAAGGCCAGACTCTTGCCACCGTCTCTCATCTGAGTTGATTTTCCTTTCACCGTGTCCTATTGGTCTCCTCTGTAAAGAACAGAAACTAGCCCGCCACCAGGACCCAGGCCCAACTCACAATGTTAGAGAACAACTTAAATTCCCTCACAGAGGGATAGTCTGATTGGCCCAGGGTAGGTCAGGTGCTCAGCTCTGATTGGCCCAGTGTGGGTCAGTTGCTCTGCTCTGATTGATCCAATGCGGGTCAGGTTTCATCCAACACTTGCACTCACATCCCATTGGCTAAACCTATAGGACTCTACGAAGCTTCCTGGGAGGCTGGGAAAGCAGTTTCTAGCTAGGTAGGGACGTGCCCAACTAAACTCCAGTGGATTTTTTTTTTTTTTTT
>NW_011439975.1:0-1553 GCF_000754665.1 Bison bison bison | reverse complement strand
GGCACAGTACCTGAACAACAGAAAAACAAAGACCGGGCCAGAATTATCCAAAGAAGCTGGCCCATATGCCCAGATGTGCCAGATGATTGACAATATTCTGTTCAACTTGAAACTGGAAACAGCCAGGGAAGGCAGAGAACAGGAATGAGGTCACAGATCTGCTATTTATAGGCTCTCAGCCACCGCACTCAGCTGCTTTTCAGTTAAGGTGAATATAGAATGTAATTTTCTTTTTCCATCTTCATACAGAGAAACCACTTTCAGAAAAGGAAATTATAGAATTTAATACTATTTCTTGTGACATGGTGATTTGTTTGTGAGGGTCTCAGCAACGTTTACCTCGTATTCATCAAGGCTTATTGACCATAAATAAAAATGCAGTCACATTCTTTCTTGCTCCACAGATTGTTTTTTTTAAATAAAGCAGTAAAGATTCCATGGGCTTTTTTAATTCCCTCACCTACAAAACATTCATTGAATTTGCAAAGTTGCAACAAAACAGAACACCAGTGTGGACAAGGAAAACACAAGGTGGCCATTTATGAGGTAAGTGATAGATCTAAAGCAACCTGATGGGCTTGTTTGGCTGTAAGAGTTAATTCCTGTGAAAAATACACTTCCGCACACTTCCTTTGGCTGAGCGTGGTCTGAGGCTGGTGAAGGCTTCAGACCGTGAGCAGAGGGTGGGCCGGAAGCCCAGAGTTCTTTTGATGTAGATTGAGGCATGACAGTAGCCCCTGTGCTAAATACCAAGTTCTCTTTCTCTTTTGCATTTCTCCTAAATCGTGAAAAGAGATTCCTTTAGCCCGAATACACAGATCACAGTCCCAGCGCACACCAAAAGTTGCAGATAAAAATGCCTCATGTTTTCTGTGACTCACCAACCGTAACCAAAACTAAACCAGCAAGCTGAAACAGAGAACTTTGAATGAGATTCAAGATTAAAAATAAAAAGCAATGAAACTAAAAGGAAACTGCCCATGAAGTGTCTCCAAACTTCTCATTTAGAAAGGATTGAAGGAGGATGAGAAACTAAGAACCCAATACTTGTCCTCCAGGGAAAAGACTCTGAGCTAAATCCCTGGGAGCCTCGGGCTTCCCAGTCTGGAGTTGCTGCAGATGAGGGTGCCTGGCTCCCAGGACCCTGTAGTCAGCGGCCACATTGACCAGATCAGGGGCTCTTGCCTTGGAGGGTGGGCAACAGTAGCCTGAAAACATCTTGTTCAGCATGCATATTCCCAGGTTCTACCAAAACTGACATTGATCTAATCAGTGCGACAGTCCCAGGAACCTGCAATATAATCACAACTTCAAATAATCTTAGGACCACACCTGAAGGCTAAGAAATTGATAATGCCCCCTGGAGCGTGTTTCCAGAACTGTTTACACACCAGAATGCCACAGGAGTACCTTAAATCCTGCATTTGATGGACATGAGGATTCGCCTCTTTAAAGGATAAGTATTTATAAAGACCTAACGGAGGGGCCTGGTAGGCTGCAGTCCATGGGGTTGCTAAGAGTTGGGCACGACTGAGCGACTTCACTTTCACTTT
>NW_011439974.1:0-1554 GCF_000754665.1 Bison bison bison | reverse complement strand
TGTGTGTGTGTGTGTGTGTGTGTGTGTGTGTGTGTGAGAGACAAGAATGTTTAAGATTTACTCTTATAGCAACTCTCAAATATACAGTACAATGTGGGTCGTTACAGTCACTGCTGTATGTTGCTTCCCCAGACTTACTTCTATTATAACTAGTACCTTATACCTTAGAGAAACTTGTCTTTTGACTGCTTTCACACATTTTGCTCACCTTCCACCCCTCAGCCTTCACTGCACATGTCTGACAAGTGATCTTTTCTCTATATTTATGAAGTCAGTGTTTTTAGAGTCCACATGTGAGACTATGCAGTGTTTCTCTCTCTCTGTCTGACTTACTTCACTTTATATGATGCTCTCAAGGACCATCATGTTGCAAATGGTAGGATATCCTTTTTATGGCTGAATAGCTTCCCACTGTGTGTGTGTGTTCACCGTATTTCCTTTATCCTTTCACCTCTCAGTGGACATTCAGGTTGCTATGTTTATCCCCTTACTCAACTCCTTTGAAAGTGGTTCTTATTTTACTTCTTTCTCGTATTACTTCGGAACATACTTTCATAATCTTTTGTTCTCCCTTTAGTGGTTGCTTTAGACATGTAAATATCTTTCACTTATCAACGTTTTATATTAATTGGTACTTTTACCCTCTTCCAAGAATAGAAGATCAGAACACTTTAACCTCCCCTCAACATTTTTGCCATTGTTGTTAATTTCATGTAAACCCTGGAAGACCTCATACAAGCCATGTTTTACACAGTCAAGTGAACTTGGCATCAGTGGTTATCAACTCTGGGGGCACACTGGTATCATCTGGGGAAATGTTTACAAAGCACAGATTGCCTACACTCCAATTCAGACAAATTACATCAAGGTCTCTTGAGAGAAGGTGTGAGCCATTAGTATTTCTTAAAAACTCTTCCCAGTGATGCAAATTTACAGTGAGATTGAGAGCCCCTGATTTAGATTTACATATTCCCTTTGTTATTCTTCATGCATTTTGTATCTCTAAGCTGCTTTTTCGGGTAATTTTGTATCTTCCAAGACACACTTTAGAATTTTCTTAAGGTTGGCTAGTGACATATATTCTTTCACCAGATATCTGTTTTAGTGTCTTCCTTGCAAGACAGGTTCATTGGAGATAGAATTTCTTTCATCATTTTGAAGATCTTATTCTTTATTCTGTTCCTTGATATTTAACGTCTGTTCTGATGTTGAATATTATCAATAGCTTATTGGAATTAACTGTCAGATTGGTGTTCCTTTGAAGGTAATGTGTCCCTTGTCTCTGACTACTTACTAGACGTTCTCTTTGAATCTGATTTTCAGCAATTTTACTATGTACCTAGGTGTGGATTTTTTAAAAATGTATAGCCCCTTGCTATCTTTGGAGAATTGGTTCCAGGATTCCCCTTCCCCCGGTACCAAAATCTGTGATGCTTACGACTGTTATATAAAACGGTGTGCTGCTAAGTCGCCTCAGTTGTGCCCGACTCTGTGCGACCCCATAGACAGCAGCCCACCAGGCTCCCCCGTCCCTGGGATTCTCCAGGCAAGAAC
>NW_011439973.1:0-1554 GCF_000754665.1 Bison bison bison | reverse complement strand
TCTCGGGGGGCAGCACGCCCAGGAACTGCTCCAGCACCAGCAGCTCCAGCATCTGGTCCTTGGAGTGCGCCTCGGGCCGCAGCCACTGGCAGCAGAGCTCCCGGAGTTGGGCCAGCGCCTCGCGGGGACCAGCCACCTCCTCAAAGTGGAAACCCCGGAACCTCTGCCGAGCCATCTCAGGATCAGCCGTAGGCTTATCCAGATGTTGAGGGGGCTCCCTGAGAACCTCTGGGCTCAGGCCCTCATCTTCAGCATACAGAGCCCGGATCTGGGCATTCCGGGGAACAGCCACCTCCTGGTTCAGGGTGAGGACTTCAACCACCTCGATGTTCATCAGGGGATTCCCAGCAGGAAAAGGATCCAACTGAGGTTCCAACTGAGCCTCAGGACACTCTGAAAGTTGAAAACAGAGCAAGACAGATGGGCAAAAAAATGCATGAAAAGTTTCGCAATGTTGTTAGCCACCAGGAAAATACAAGTCAAAAACCACTGTGAAATATCACTTCCCAGTCTCTAGGATGGCTATTATCAAGGATGGGTGGTAACAGCTGTTGGTGAGGATGTGGAAAACCTAGAACTCTTGCACACAGTAGTAGGAATACAGAATGCTACACTACTTTGCAAAACAGTCTGGTAGCTCCTCAACAAGTTACACATAGAGTTATATCATGATACACGGGTTTCAATCCAAAAGAATTCAAAACACATGTCAACACAAAAACTTGTACAAGAACGTTCACAGCAGCATTATTCAAAATTGCCAAAAAAGAAAAACAAACACCCATCAAATGATAAATGAATAAACAAAATAAGATCTATCCATATGATACATTTGTCTTTGGCAATAAAAAGGAATGAAGTTTTGATACATACTACAGCATGAATGAACCTTGACAACATTATGCTAAGTGAAAGAAACCAGACACAAAAGGCCACATATGTATGGTTCTATTTATATGAAATGTCCAAAATTCACAAATACAGAGAGACAGAAAGTAGAGTGGTTTCCAGGAGAAAGGAGAGATGAGGGGGTTGGGGGGTGACGGCTTCTTTAGGATATAGAAACTATTTTGAAATGAGATCATACTGATGGTTGCACAACCTTGTGAATATAATAAAAACCACTGAACTGTTACTTTCAAAGGGTGAACTTTATGATATATAAATTATTTCTTAACACAGAATAACAACAACAAAAAAACCCCAAGAGACAACAAGAACTGTGTCGCTATATATGCCTGCCCATGAGGCGAACTGAACCTGACCCCACCTCCGTGGGGGCCAAGAGTGAGAATATCTGGGAAAGACAGGGGTGCTGGGTCTGGGCAGAGAGTCCAGAGAGCATTTGCTAAACGGAATTCCAGGATGGCCCTGAAATGCTAAGGAACACACACAAAGTAACAGGAAACAAGAGAGTTCTCTACAACTCCAAGAATAAATGCTAATTCTGAATGAGTTAAAGATTCAAAAAATAAGTTGAAAAATGTGAATAACACAGATTACGATTTACTTTCAGTTAGACTTGTTTTATAAAGACAGAAATGGCATAGCTGT
>NW_011439972.1:0-1555 GCF_000754665.1 Bison bison bison | reverse complement strand
CAGAGTTGGACACAACTGAAGCGACTTAGCAGCAGCAGCAGCAGCAGCAGCAGCAGCAGCAGCAGCAGTAGCCCTGACTCCTCAATATTCTTTCCCATTAGTATACCTACAACTTTCTTAACCTTCACATGATTTATTAACAGAACTAAAGCTTAAAGTTAACATAGTAATAGGGAGAAGCAGAAGGCCTCCATGAGGAAAACCAAAGTAGAAATGCTTATCTGGTGAATTTACGATACTTTGGTATAACTATTATCGTCATTTTACTACATACTTATTTAACATATAAAGTGGAAACAGAAATATAATGCTTTTCCTAAAATCATAGATCATCAGATCCAGTTGGTAGCTTGGAATACAAGAGACCACATTCTCAAAAAAATGAAAACATATTAAAATGATGCATACACAAGATAGTACTTAAAATATATCTTCATATAAACTTTTTATATTTGAAATTAACAAAAGTAATTTTGAAAAAAGAACAGGTGATCAAGGATTGTGATAAAGGGTATTCTAAAACAATAATGATGGGAATACAACCTTTTTGGAAGGAAATTCAACAATTACTCCTTTAGGAATTTACCCTAAGAAAAATACACAAAAATACAAAGGATGCTCACTCGTAACAATGCTGATGGTAATGAAAAACTGTAACTTAAATATCCAATCAATATTAAATAATGATCATACAAACAGGAATATCTGGCAGCCATTCTATGTTGTAGAAACTCACTGAACTATATTAAAATATTTTTACAGTGTACTCAGTGAAAAGAGCTGTCCAGAAAGGATAGAATTCCTTTTTTCTTAAAGAACAGATATATCAAATGATATGTATCAAATGACAACAATGGTAGGGACTAGATGATTTTTATTTGTTTCAATATTTCCCTTCTATAAAAAATTTTACCGTCTAATTAGAAACATTTTAATTGAATCATTGACTACATACCACAGTTACATTCAATAATGTAACTATAAAACCTAAGCAAGAACTAATTCATCTGAATATCTCAAATGTCACCTAAATAAAGAATAATTTTCAGAAGACTTTGATAACTGTTGTGATACAGTGGTTTATAATAAAATTTGGTCATCTCTGTTCAATACACTGAGTTTTCTTAAACTCTTGGTATTTCCTAAGAGCAATAGAGATGTCATTTGTTATTTATAACTCGAGTTGTTTTAATGAGGAGACTTTTAGAAAGCCCTTAGGTAATTGAAGGATGGGGCTGGTTGTTAGTGGAACCAACCACAATCAGAGGACTAGAACTTTCATCTCGTCCCTTAGACCTCCAGGGAGAGGAGCTGGAGACTGGTGGCCATACCACCAATGGCTGATAATTTAATCACTGGTGCTTAAATCATGAAGTCTCCAAAAAATAAAAGCCCTGAAAGGCTGGGGGTTCAGAAAGCTTCCAGGCTGGTAGACATGAACACAATGACAGGCCAGGATGGCTCCTGAACTCCATGGGGATGCCAGGTCCTGTGCTTGGCACCTCCCGGGCTTTACCCTGTGCCTCTCTTCCATCTGCCTGTTCCTGAGTTATAT
>NW_011439971.1:0-1555 GCF_000754665.1 Bison bison bison | reverse complement strand
CTTATTTGGAACCAGTCTGTTGTTCCATGATCAGCCGTTATTAAAGTAAGGAATATGTAATAGCAACTTATTATTAGGACAGTGTAATTTATTGGGTAATACTCATTATTGCTAAAAGAGTCATGCCTAATTTTCATATTACTGGACATAGTTGTACTTGAAGGATGGCATTTCTAAGACCTGTTAGAGAAAGGATAGCATTCATGCTGTTCAGCAATTCCTTTTCTAAAACATTAGGAAGAATAGATGTACTGATAAGGATATGTAGCAGCAAAATGGGAATAAATGACATTTTTGCTGATAAATCTGTTCTCTCTGAAGTGTTTAGAAGAATCAGGTGGCGTTGGTTGAAAATTTCGTTAGAGTTTGGAGTTAACCAGAAAATCAAGAAAAATGTTTTATCATTTGTCATGTCACACCTGGGGAACCTAATTTGTGCGGCTGCAATTCTTTCTTCAGCAGTGCTCAGCATTGTAGTAGGACATGGGAGGGGGTGACCTATCAGAGTGGTTGTGTGGCTGTATTTTGTAATACGAGATGTTTCATTCAGGAATTCATCACTTGACCCCAGTTTCAGCCCCTGGTACATTGGGAATTCATGCCTTTGATCTTTTGTTTTTACGTATAAGGTTTTTGTGGAGGGGTGGGGTTTGCCGAGCTGCACGGCTTGCAGGATCTTAGTTCAAACCCAAGGCCCCATCAGAGAGAGCACTGCATCATAGCCACTGGGTCTCCAGGGGATTTCCTGGTTTGGGGATGTTTTTTTAAAGGAGGGTAGGTTTGAATAGATTTGGAGATCAGATAGATGTTCTTTCAACTAAGTGAATTTGGCTTGGTATGTTCAAAGGACATGATAAACCTATTTTGTTGGCAACTGAAAATTGCAGTTGACAAATGTGTCTACTTTCTTCAAAAAAAATCTTGTATAATATGTATATATCTTCTTAAATATTGGAAGTATTAATATATATATAGGTGACCCTTGAACAACACAGGTTTTAACTGCATGGGTCCATTCCTAGACAGATTTTTTTTTTATACTAAATATGTACTACAGTACTACATAACCCAAGATTGGCTGAAACTGCAGATGAGGAACTGTATATGTGGAAGATGGGCTATATATGTGGATTATTTGACTGCTTGAAGGGTTGGCACCCCTACCCTTGGTTGGTTCAAGGTATAGTTGTAATTATAAGAGACAGCTTGGGTCGTTATAAAAAGATTATCCATTTTATGAAAAGTTTAGTGGAGTTTATTTTGAGAAGCAGACAGACATGAATTGGACACTTTATATTAGGCAGCATTCTAAAATAGTAGTTCTTAAGTTTGGCTGCTTTTTAGAATTGATTAGGAGGCTTTTTAAAAAAAAAATCCAAACCCTAAATTGAGAACTACTGTAAAGGGTAAGGCCCATAGCAAAGGACTCTTAACTTGCTGAAATTGGATTAGGTTTAATTGTATGCTTTAAACCTATTAATACTAAGGCTCTTTTGTTTACAGTACATGCTACAGAGGACCCAAGATCAAGATGAAAATGTGGCTTTAGAAGCCT
>NW_011439970.1:0-1555 GCF_000754665.1 Bison bison bison | reverse complement strand
GTTGGTATATCTAAATTCAAGTTTTTCTTAAAGCATGAAGTAACACATATTTATTCTAGAAATGTTAAAAACATACATATCAGAATGAAAATAATTATTTCACTGCCCAGTGCATAATGGAAAAAAAAATCACTATTAATACTCTGGGGGTATGTTTTTTTTAGAATCTTTTTTTCCCCAATGCATAGCTTTTAGTGAATGTTAACGATAGCAGAATAGCATAGTCATAATCAAACTACATGATAACTTTGTACATCTAAAGTGAACATTTCACGAGGAGGAATATTTACTTAATAGCTGATAATCAAGCCAATTATGTGTCCTTGCTGAAAAAAAGAGCCAATCAGCCCTGGAATAATAAACTGTGAAGCTGAGGGAAACTCAAAGACAGTGCTTGGGGCAGATGCCTATGAAGAGCTGGCTACTTCCTGCTGAGGTGAGCTGGTTTTCACCATTAAACAAGAAGGGAAAGTATTTCATGCCTCTATGACTAGAAGAGCATGAATACCCACTGAAAAAACATCTCTAATGTTACAGAAATAACTTGTCAACGTGGTTTCTCCATTTTTTAAAGGTACTTTAAGAGTAGGTCTTTGGACTCTCTGCTGATTTACTATAATTAAAAATCCTCATTGGTATTCCTGAGCCAATTTTTACTGTCTTAGTACATAAGAAATTTGAGGGCTTTCATAACCAAATTCTCACTATTATCAAAGGACTAAAATTGGACTAAAATTCCTCAAGAGATTTATTAATCCTACATGCTGCAAAATTTCTATACTTAAAATAGAAAATACACAAAGAGTACCTCTTCAATATTTTAAAAAATTTATTATCCTTCATTTAATCATTCTCATTATTATCCTTTGTTTAATCATTCTCATTTTTATTCCTGGACATATACTGTATAGTGTAAATTATTAAAAAAGAATTGTGACTTTACTTGAGGAAATCTATTTTAATTCAGTAGTATGGGTGGATGACAAATTAAGATTTCAATGAATTAAAAAAAAATCCTCTCATAGTCTAATATTAGACTAAACAGATAGGATCATTACTCACAAATAATTGGATATCCATCCCGGCTGGCACAGGCTGCTGCTAATATTCTTCCATTGTGGGAGAAAGCAAGACAAAAGCATCCTCGCTCTCCTGCATTTAGTGAGAAGAGGTGCTTGTTTGGGATACGGCAGGCCTGTAAAACATACATTTTACAAATACAGATGAAGAAACATTAAATATGAAAGCTAGTTGTTAATTTCAATTATTGCAGCTGGTGCCGTTTCTGGTTTTTTGAAAGGTCCCTTTACTGTGAGGCAGAGGAGGAGGAAAGCAAGTAAGCAGAATGATGGAAAAGCATAGTAAATTACTTCACTTTCAAAGCAGACAACCAGTTTTAATTCTCCATAAACTTCAGTGAATTTATACCCCATGCCTAACTAGCACTATTCACCTAAAAGATGAATGCAAAATTTCAAGATCTGATACTCTAAAGCTGTCACTACCAGAAAGAATGAAGGGATGGAGCCAAAGCAAAAACAATACCCAGCTGTGG
>NW_011439969.1:0-1555 GCF_000754665.1 Bison bison bison | reverse complement strand
CCACTGAGCCACCAGGGAAGTCCTGAAAAAAACCTAGATGTGACTCTTACAGATTAATGGGAAATACTACCTGTGATGTTTACAACTACTCAATAGCACTTGTCACACACATAACATTTTAAAAAAGACATTGACTCATTTTCTCATATGGTGTGTGAAATATTTTCTGAAACTGGAAGACCTGCACTAAAATATGATCTGAAATCTTTTAAAAAGCATTAAGATTGCTAGCAAAGTTAGAAGAGCCAAGTGTGTAAGACCTAAAGGTCTTATTTTTCTTGTCATTCCAATTCTTAAAAATCTCATACCTTCATTCTCTGGACAAGGTTTGTGATCTTGTCTTTAAACTTGAGTCTGTGGCAAAAGGAACTCTTGCCAGAAACTTTGCTGAAAAGACATCTTTTCTTCCCTTCACTTAAGATTTGGTATCACTTAAGATTTTTGTTTCACTTAGTTATTTTTCTGAGTGTTTTAAGACACTGTAGGTGAGTTTTTGAGAAGATGGAGGAAGAGAGCACTTGTATTTATTTTTGAATTAACATCATGAAATCCGTTTTCTGAAATGATATGATATTTAGGGATGGACATCTGTTTGAACAGAGACACATTTCTTTCTGCACATTAAGGTGCCAACCAGTTTTTTTTAAAAAGAATAAACTAGGAATTTTAAAACTTTTTATTCCCATTTATAAACTGACTTTAGTAGCTTACTCAATGTGGTACATGGTTTTCTTCACACAATTCATTGTATGTCTTGCTGCATATTTTAAGCCATTAAATAATTATAGAGCTTGTGTTTTCATGTAGAAAGGATTGTAGAAGCTGTTTTCATAGTAGTAACAATGTCAGTGACTTCGATTAGAAAGACCAGTGTTGATCAGTAGTAATAGAGAAGGATTCTTTATCCAAGTTCAGCCAACATTCAGTTAACCATATCAACAGGCCAGAAAAACAATCTGCTTTCATTCCCCCCAGACTCTGTGCAAGTAATCAGATAACAGACTCAGAAATGTATACATGTGCCCTAGGAACAGTGAGGATGTGCTTGTCACCTGAACCTGCAGTTCTTTTGTAGGATTCACAAGTCAGACTGTTTTCATTCTAATCCAAAAATGTTATCAGCCTTTTTCACTCATTCTTTCACAAGCTTGCTTGCTGTACCTTGGTATCCATTCCAAAAATAATAATTAATATCATAATAAAATAAGATCACCTGGTGAGAGGTGAAGATCATTTTGATTTCCGTCTCCTCTTGGCAGTTAACCACCCTTTTAAGGGCATATTCTTTATCATTATTAATAGATTGAAGTCCTAGGAAGTTTCTATTCACTTTAAGTGCCAGGATTTGACTTAATCTAAGTGAAATGTGGTTTAGAAGGCAGAAAGTTAGGTGGAAGCCAAAAAGTAGGTGGAGAAGAGAGATTGAGGATTCAAAATGTATTTCATGTTTATTCATTTAACCATTGTTTACTGAACGCTCAGTATGTACCGGGAGAAGGCAATGGCACCCCACTCCAGTACTCTTGCCTGGAAAATCCCATGGACAGAGGAGCCT
>NW_011439968.1:0-1555 GCF_000754665.1 Bison bison bison | reverse complement strand
CTGCTCTGAATGACTGCCCTTTGGGAGGACCAAGGAAATCAACAGCCTCTGTCATGGTTGGGACCTCTCTCTGCCAAGCCTCTTGGGTTCCCTCCCTCCCAGGGAGCTTGGGGTGACCACTGGCCTTTCTGCTTGCTTCTTGTCTGGCTAGAAATGGAAGGGATTCCCAGAGGAGAGAGAGGGGGAGAGGCACACAAGAGAGCATCTTGAGTTGGCCTCTCTGTGAGAGGGTGAGTCATCCTTCCGTGTCCTCCACCCATCTCTACCTGCCCATCTTTCTTCCTTTCCTGAGTTGAAAATCAAAACACATGCTCAGATGTTTAATTCACGATGAGTGATATGGCACTAATGGGAGCTTCCATGTGACTGAGGGAAAAACATTCAAGAATGAAAGGTAAGGGATCCACCAGAAGGAGCTGAGGGCTCCACATGCCCTGGAATTTGACCCCCGAGGCAGCTACCATCTGTGTCTCCCCATGAGGCCAGTCTTGTCATCCTGACTAATCCCTACAAGCACCATCAATACCAATAATTCTTGATCTTGGTTGTTATGATCAGAGCTCTTTGTGCTATGGGACTTATTCCTGGGATTATGCATATAATCAGTAGAGAAAATGAGAATTGGAGAACAGAACAATGTTAAAGAGTAAATATGTCACCTTTAATTTCCCTTACATGGCTGCACGCATGCTTCAGTCGTGTCTGGCTCTTTGAGACCCCATGGACTGTAGTCTGCCAGGCTCCACCATCCATAGATTTCTCCAGGAAAGAATACTGAAGTGGGTTGCCATTTCCTACTCCAGGGGGTCTTCCCAACCCAGGGATCAAATCTGCGGTTGTGTTGGGATGGGTTCTTTAACATAAGTGCCACGACTTAGCAACAGAACAACAACCGCCATGGCTGAGGTTTTAGCTGAATTCTGCTCTAAAGTGATGGGCTTCCCAGGTGGCGCTGGTGGTAAAGAATCTGCCTGCCAATGTGGGAGACGAAAGAGACAAGATTTCAATCCTTGAGTCAGGAAGATCCCCTGGAATAGGAAACAGTCACCTCTTCCAGTGTTCTTGTCTGGAAAATTCCATGGACAGAGAAGCCTGATGGGCTGTGGTCCATGGGTCATGAGTCGGACACGACTGAGCGCAGACACACACACTAAGGTGAGAGCAAGTGAGCACCTTTGAAGGAGACTGTCCTGTTCTTGGTGTTTCACATAAGGATAAGATGGATTTAAGACGGGGTGGGGTCCTAGGAAAGCCACATGAGGAGGTGGAGTGAATGCTACTGTCTGTATCTATCTGAATCTGATGTTAAACATAAAAATGTTTTCCATGTATTTCTTTACATTCATTTATCCAATCCAGCTGATCGTTACTCCAACTGGAGTGTGTTTTGGGGAAGGTCTGATTCAAAATACAGGCTCCTTGCTGTTTTTGTTGTTCAGTCACTAAGTCACCAGTCATTAAGTCCAACTCTTTGTGACCCCATGCAGCACTCAAAACTTCCCTGTCCTTCACTATCTCCTGGAGTTGGCTTAAACTCATATCAATTGTGTTAATG
>NW_011439967.1:0-1556 GCF_000754665.1 Bison bison bison | reverse complement strand
GATCTCCTTGCAGTCCAAGGGATTCTCAAGAGTCGTCTCCAACACCACAGTTCAAAAGCATCAATTCTTTGGTGCTCAGCTTTCTCTATAGTCCAACTCTCACATCCATACTTGACCATAGCTTTGACTAGACAGACCTTTGTGGGCAAAGTGATCTCTCTGCTTTTTAATATGCTGTTTAGGTTTGTCATAGCTTTTCTTCCAAACTAAAGAAGGGCCTGTCATACACAGCCCAAGGTGCAAGGGCTGAGTGGGTAAAGCTGCTCAAGAGTCTTTTATTTCAGCCACAGGAGGAGGTGGTGAGGAGAAACTGGTTCTTCAAGGATGCCTCTGAGCCTTCCTATCTTACACACTGACAAGTTATTTTTGAACTTAAGAGCCATAACTTGCCGCCATTGTCTATCTGGTTTCTGAGTGAACTCTTGTCCCAAGGGAGTACATGATTCTTGTCTAACTGGGTTGAAGGGGGAAAGGGAAAGTCCCTCAGGGCATGAGGAGACATTCATTGAGCCGAGAGCAGGTGGGAGTGGCAGGGAGCATAACAATGGCCTCTTTGAAATATGATCCTCACTGTTTCTCTCATTCACACGTTGCCGCCTCTCCATTTCTCCCTTCTTCTCTTCCCCATTCTCAGCCAAACGTGATAAAATCCCTTCATTTCCTCACCTGCCATTCACAGCCCTGCCCACTCCATTCTGACTGGCCCAGCATCTCTCCACCACTTCTCCCTGGGGATCACCTAGGACCTCTGAGTCTCCCAGGGGATGTGTTTCAGCCCTCATCTTATTTGCCCTGTCAGCAACATCCTCTCATTGCTTCCTTCTTAGACTTTTTCTATTTGCCACTCCAGATCTGTGCTTCATCTTTTCACCCTACCCTAGGGTGCTGACTTCTAAGCATTACAGCAACAGGCTCCCGTACCCTCTGATAGGTTTGGCCAGTGAAAGTCCAGGCAGGAGATTAGATGAAGAGAGGAGAGAAAGGTCAGGGTATTTATTCCCCTGCCTTTTCTTCACCAAGCTCCAGTTGAGCAGTTGTTGGGCAGACCCCCCTGACAGCCACAGTTCTTCTGGGTTCAGGTAACCCCCGTTCTCTCTGACCGGTAGGTTAGACCAACCTGTTGCTGGCCCTGAGCTGCTTCAGTGTCCCTTGTTGGTATCTTAACATTGCTCACTCTTTTGCAAACGATTTCTTCATTAAACTCTCTAGTCACCCATTTTCTCATGTGCTAGTATATACTGATTTCCTTTCTTGAAACACATCTTTCACCTGGTTTCCATCACACCTCACTCTCTTGCCTTCATCCAAATGTCCATTCCTTCTCTGTCCCCTTGGCAGGTTTCATCTCTTCTCCAAACAGTAAAATTTGGAATTCCATTAAGTCCTCAGCCCTCTTTTCTTCCTACTGTATTCCATTCTAAACTTTCTTCAACATTCACACCTTCAATAACTACCTAGAAGCCATCAACTCAAATACTTAGATCTCACCAGCCACACCCATTCTTTGGGATCCAGGCTCATGCATTCAACTTCCTTTTTACTGTTGTCTCCTTGGT
>NW_011439966.1:0-1556 GCF_000754665.1 Bison bison bison | reverse complement strand
TTGGCCACCTGATGCAAAGAAGTGACTCATTTGAAAAGACCCTGATGCTGGGAAAGATTGAAGGCAGGATGAGAAGGGGACGACAGAGGATGAAATGGTTGGATGGCATCACTGACTCTATGGACATCGGTTTGAGCAAGTTCCAGGAGTTGATGGCACAGAAGTTGAGGCCTGGTGTGCTGCAGTCCATGGGGTTGCAGTCCACGGAGTCAGACATGACTGAGCAACTGAACTGAACTGATAACCTCATCATAGCACCATAGTATCTATATTCAAGTGGCAAATTTATGGAAATCGTTTTCTAATAAAACTGCTTTCTATAAAAACAGTCCCTGGGGCTTCAAAGAGTCGAACATGAATGAGTGACTGAACTGAAATGATAAGAACTGCTCATTTGTATGGCTGCATACCTGGAACCTATACCAGATTTCCTATGTGGCTTTTGACCATCACTGAACAATACAACTGGGGATTTAATAACAGCATATTATGATCACACATGTATGTATATATTTACATGCTTTGTAAAGATGTACATGCTTCAGGGGACAAATTCCAGATGCTATTAGAGTTATGACTGTACCTGATCTAGACCTGCAGAGTTCAGGATTTAAAAAATGAGCAATAAATGAGAGATGTGGGAGTAAAAAGTGATCAAAGAAAACTTCAGGAGGGAGGATCCTGAGGCATGAAGAACTAGCTAATATCATCTTTCTAAGAACAATGAGAGCCTATAGAAGGGTTTTAGATATTGAAGTGATGTGATCAGGTTTTCCTTTCCTTAAAGATTACCCTGATTTCTCTGTGGAGAATGGGTAGGAAGGCAAGAAAACTTTTGGAGTCCTGCTAATTATTAATCCATAGCAGCATTTTTCCCTTTTATTTCCCTCTCAAGTTTTACTCTTGATTGGCAGTTCCTGCAAAGTTCTTTCTTCTCAAAAAAAGTCGCCAAAAATATTCTCACTTGTGTCTTGAATCTTTTCCCTCACTGTATATAGTATCTTTCTCTTTACCAGTAGCTCCCTGCCTTTTTTATGAAAACATGATGCTTCCTCCAACTTGCTGAATAAATCAAAGGAACAAAATGGGACAGGAAATATATAGACCCACAGGATTGTGCTCCAAAGTGCCTCATGCTTTGTTTAATGCTCTGCTGTTACCGTCTTAAAATTCTTCATTCTTAAATATGAGGCCCCACATTTTCATTTGGCATTGGGCTCCCACAATTAGTTTGCCATTTAGGGAGTAAAGATAAATTATTTTGGTTGTGTTTGAGTAGAGGTAAATGTTTTTTCAATATTCTTCTATATGTCATTTCCATATCCAAAGTTTTGGCCACTTCTCTTCATTTTTAGTATCACCACAATAATCTAAGTTACCATTCTCTTTTCCTGATATTACATCAGTAATTAATATTAGGCAAAATAGACTTTTATAAGGTTTTTAGATAAAAAGAGGAATATTTTACAATGACAAAGCATCGGCCTGTCAGGAAGATATAATAATATATACAGTGTGTGTGTGTGTGTGTGTGTGTGTGTGTGTGTGTGTGTGTG
>NW_011439965.1:0-1558 GCF_000754665.1 Bison bison bison | reverse complement strand
CTGCAGTGGGCCCAACGAGATGATAGGGTGTTCACAGGAAGATACAATTTATAGGTCAGGATATAATGGTAACCTTTCACTGCGTAGACTGAAGGAGAACCTTGGGGTCCGGATCACGTGCAGATACAAAGAGGTTGTGTAGGAACGTGTATGGAGTTTCACTTTCAGTTCTCGTTTGCATGAGGCTGTGGGGTAGTTGACTTGCCCCCCTTGACATGCCTCTGCTGATGTCCATGTGTCCCTTTTGAATGCTATAATTTGGGGAACATCACTGATGCTCTAAATTATAGTCCTGTATCCTTGTAGCATCTTGTTAGGGCCCGGCCTTCTCTAGTATCCTAGTAACGTGCTGGAAATCCGGGGAAGGCGGGTTCTAATTCCAGCTCCACGGTGACTCACTGTGTCATGTTCACATGCTCTTGGACCCTGGAGCGGCCAGGGTCCCCTAGAAAGGCCTCAGAACAAGCAGGGCCAGCTTTGTCTCCTGGTGGCGTCTCAGCGAGCTCGCTGATGCTGGCCTGACACGCTCCCCCAGCAGGGAGCGGTGGCCTCACACCTCGCCAGTCCCCCTCGGGTAGCCTCACACCTCACGGGTCCCCTGCAGGTGGCCCTGGTGCAGTGGACAGAGAGCGTCGGCCTCACGCTGGTCAGCAGAGACCTCACGTCCATGCAGCTGCGGACCCCCGGCGGCCAGATCCTCACCTACTGCATCCTTCAGACCTTCCCCTTCACGTCGGAGAGCAAGCGCATGGGGGTCATCGTCAGGGTATGCCCGCCCCTGCCCCAGCCAGAGTCGGCTCTGCTCACTGCAGGGCCGCTAAGGCTCCTTGCAGGGCTTTATGCTTGTCCCAAAATTCAGACTGATAACTTATGCTCCAGTGGTCGTGACGACTAAGGCAGAGTGAGTATAAGGTGTTACTGGTGAGTTTTGAAATCAGCTCGAGCATCGAGCATCTTTGTTTTCCACTGCAGTAGCCGCTGAAGAGTTTACCTGAAGACTGGCTTATGACCATGAAGTTGCTGTCAAATTTTTCTAGCAAATACCACAAATACATCTTGGATGTTGGCTAAACTAGAAGCTCATTCAAACTATGAAAATTTGAGAGAATTTACCTTGCAGTCCCAGGCACATGTGTGTGTACAGGTTTTACTTCAGAAGCCTCAGCATAGCACCTCTCGAGCTGCCGTCGTGGCCTCGGCTGCGATTGGCCTGGGCGCCCAGGGAGGACCTGGCCCTGCAGAGGGGGTGTTTGAGCAGCCCGCCCGGAGAAGGGCACTCCCGGGGCTGCTGTCTCCAGCCGTTCCGTCCAGGCAGCCTGGCCTCAGCGGGCATGTCTCGTTGCAGGACGAGTCCACAGCAGAGATCACGTTCTACATGAAGGGCGCCGACGTGGCCATGGCCTCCATCGTGCAATACAACGATTGGCTGGAGGAGGAGGTATGCGCTCGCTGCGTCTGCAGGCTCTTGACGCAGCACAGGCTGCGAGCTGTGGGTACTCACGGGGGTCGCCGCACGGACCGAGGTTCCGGGTTCTGGCTGGAGGAGGAGGTATGCGCT
>NW_011439964.1:0-1560 GCF_000754665.1 Bison bison bison | reverse complement strand
TGTAGGCCGGCAGGCTCCTCTGTCCACGGGTTCTCCAGGCAAGAAGCCTGGAGTGGGTTGCCATTTCCTACTCCAGGGGATCTTCCTGACTCAGGGATCCAACCTGTGTCTCCTGCATTGCAGGCAGATTTCTTCACTGCTGAGCCACCAGGGATTCCCAGTACCTTCCTTTGGAAGGAGGGTATTCTTTGCCCATTAGGAACAACCTTCCCACCTTCCCATTCTCTCCCTGCTTTCCTTTCTTCCTCATGTAAACCCAGAATAGCAAAACTCCAGCTAGTCAGAACTGTACTAGTTTATATGAACTGTTCCTTTCCCTCCCTCACATAGTGATTGAAACCTGACACCAGAGTGTGAAGGGATGAGGATGAAGATGGTTACACTTTTCTTTTGTAACTGGGCTTTCCTTTGATTCTCACATTAATCCCATGAGGTAATACAGTATTGCAATGCTCAGTGATTTGTCTGAGGTCCCACAAATAGAGCCCTGGTGAGAATTCAGGAGTACAAACTCCTACCTAAAATGTTATTTTTAACTCTTCATTAGTTAAGCATGGGGAATTAATTCAATAAATTCTAGCCTTTAGTTCTTGAATTGTTTGGGATTGTAATGTGGTATATTTAAGACAGCCCTGTATTCTGAATAAAACCTTGGTTCTGATCCTAGTTTTTCCTCTAGGTTGGTTAATGCTCTTTTCTTTTCCATGACTATTTTTCTTGTTTGTGAAATAAGGTGGTTGAACTGAATTACTTCCAAACTCTTCTACTTTAAGAAGTCAGTAATTTTAATTAAAAAAAATTGCAGATGGCTTTTCTTACATTGGAATTCACTTTGATGCCCTACACATCATCTGGTTTGCAAATATGTTTACTGGAGTAAGTGTCTCCCCTCACTAGGCAATTAATTAATTTATATATTCTTCCAGTTTTATTGAGTGTGATTGACATACAACACTATAAGGTTAAGCAGTACAGCATAATGATTTGATTGTATATACATGATGAAATTATTATGGCAGTAAGTTCAGTGACCATCCATCATATAAATACAAAATTAAAGAAATAGAAAACAATATTCTTTTCCTTCTGATGAGAACTCTTAGAGTTTACTCTTAACTTTCATATATAACATCCACCAGTGTTAATTACATTTATCTTATTGTACATTACATCCCTGTGCGTGTTCATGGATGCTCAGTCATTCAGTCGTATCTGACTCTATGACCCCATGGACTGTGCTCCTCTGGGGTTTCCCAGGCAGGAATACTGTAGTGAGTTGCCATTTCCTACATAACAGCCTTAGTACTTATTTATCTTATACCTGCCTTCATCCGATTCCTCCTCCCGCTTCTGTTTATTTTTAATAAACCCATTTTTAAGTGTACTGTTCAGTAGTGTTAAGTATATTCACATTGTGGTGCAGCCAATCTCCAGAACTCATCTTGCAAAATGGAAACACTTATTATTTTTGATTCCCGAATCTACTAATTTACTATGAAAACTGTCAAAGTGAGTTTTTCTTTAGCAAATGTAAAGCACTCAAGGTATACCTCATGTTCA
>NW_011439963.1:0-1560 GCF_000754665.1 Bison bison bison | reverse complement strand
TGGTAGGCTACAGTCCATGTGGTCACAAAGAGTCAGACATGACTGAGCGACTTCACTTTCACTTTTAGCTGGTAAAGAATCCACCTAAAATGTGGGAGACCTGGGTTCAATCCCTGGGTTTGGAAGATCCCCTGGAGAAGGGAACAGCTACCCAGTCCAGTATTCTGGCCTGGAGAATTCCATGGACTGAATAGTCCACGGGGTCGCAAAGAGTCAGACACGGCTGAGCGACTTTCACTTTCAAAGTGTATCTAGAACATTCCCAGTTCTCAAGCTGACTTGAAAGGCTGGGTCAGTTCATCAGTCATAAGCAGTGGCGAGCCCCGCCTCCAATGCTGCAGCGTGGCATGTTTCTGTCTTAGTGATCTTGACTGTGAGGAGTGTCATACTTACCCTGGGGTGAAGGGTGAGTGTCATACTTACCCTTGACTGGGGTGAAGGGCTTTGGAGTTCTTTGAGATTGGGAATTGTGTTTATGAGAACCTTAACTTTAGGTCTTGACATAACACTATGAAAAATTTGAATCTGCCCACAGTGACTTTTGTCACTGCCCACAGTGGTCATTTGTAAAGCATTTTTACTATGTTCTTGAGGGCAGGCCAGTACAGGCAGGAAGTGCAGATGGGTTTGTATTTTTCTTTTTTCCTTTCCTCTCCTTTTAAACTTTTATGGTGATTTTCTCCCTATTTTCATATGGATGATGTTAGCCTAGAGACTTATTTTGAGAAATTGTGCTATAGCATCTTTTGTTTTCATTCTTCACTGTTGATCATTCTAAAAGCGAGAAAGAACCATTTCAACGGGAAAAGATAAGTCTAGAGTTAAAAGAAAAAGATGATCAGGGATGACTTCAGAATACTCAAATGTTCCAATTTCGTTTAGACCCACCACCAGTACTATTTTGTTGCCTTCTAGTTTAAATTCCAATGGTTATTTGCAGAGATGTATAAAGTATGTATTATGAATGAAGACAAAACCGTAGAATTTAATTTGCCAAGGGATCCTTTCACAGAAGCTATACATAGCTCCAGACATCAACTTTAGCCCAGCAAGGAATCCCCAGAGAGAAGAAATAAATCTCAAATATTGTTTGCAGATGTGCAGGAATCAGAAACCACCCATATTATATAGGACTGTTTCCATTTTTTTCTTTATCCTCCTAATTTTCCCCTGTGTCTCTTTCTCGTCTACTCTCACTTATTTCTGTCTCTTAAGACACGTAATGAAAGGCTGTCTCTAGGTCTTATCAGACATCTGTGGTTTTCCTTTCCTTCCATAACTGTCAGAAAAAAGAAAGTGGATAGTAGTTATCTGCAAAGTATCCTGTATTTCACCTTTATTATCTGTGTGCTACAGTATCCTAGATCTAACCCCTTGACAGTCATAAAGAGAAAATCTTTTTAAGAAATTGATCTACCACTGCTGCCTATTCTTCATGAGAGGATGTGATCCTTTCATTTATTACAGAATAATCGTCCTTAATGCCAAAGCGTGTGATGCAGTATGCTAAACGTGTGTTCTGGGCCATTCATCAGAAATAACGGCAACGAAGCACATGGA
>NW_011439962.1:0-1562 GCF_000754665.1 Bison bison bison | reverse complement strand
TTGTAACTCTGCATTCAAATGGGTATATCTTTCCTTTTCTCCTTTGCCTTTTGCTTCTCATCTTTTCACAGGTATTTGTAAGGCCTCCTCAGAGAACCATTTTTCCATTTTTCATTCTTGATCACTGCCTCCAGTACAATGTCAGGAACCGCCGTCCATAGTTCTTCAGACACTCTATGAGATCTAGTCCTTTGAATCTGTTTGTTACTTCCACTGTATAATCGTAAGGGATTTGATTTAGGTCATACCTGAATGATCTAGTGGCTTTCCCTACTTTCTTCAATTAAAGTCTGAATTTGGCAAGAAGGAGTTCATGGTCTGAGCCACTGTCAGCTCCCGGTCTTGTTTTTGAATTCAGCTTCTGTTAAATTTTCTCTAGTGAAAATAAGGCCAATAATGACTATGTTGCAAAGTTATGATGAGGATTAGTGATTATACCTAAACAATAACTAGTCCAAGTGTCTGGCACTGTGTAAATTTTTCTCCAAAATGACCACTTTTTTCTCATTATCGCAGACGTCGCTATTGACGTCATTGTCATCTTTATGTAGTGATCTATATGTTTAAAGTGGCGTGTACCTTTGTGGATCCTCCTAATATTTCTCTTTCTTAGAAACTAATCCTTTAATTTATCAGTCTCTTTCTTAGAAACTAATCCTTTAATTAGTCTAGGTATCTGAGAGTAAAAATAGTTTAGATTTTGTAGACTCTGAACTTTATACCATTCTGCCTAAGCCTGTGTTCCGACAGTGATTCTTCTGATCTTTCAGAACTATGCTGTCTTGATTGTAGATGAATTATGGAAGT
This sequence comes from Bison bison bison, assembly GCF_000754665.1. Taxonomy (NCBI): domain Eukaryota; kingdom Metazoa; phylum Chordata; class Mammalia; order Artiodactyla; family Bovidae; genus Bison; species Bison bison. Next base: position 755 of record NW_011439962.1, on the reverse strand, counting down.
TTACTATCTGGCTGATGCTGGTATAAATCTGTGATTTACCAAAGAGAAATACATTTAGTTTGTGCAATTTTTATGTGATTATCAATTCTATTTTACTCAGTGATTTTTTCTTGTATTCTGCCTCTACTTTACTCATAATAATTTCATTTAATTTCATGTTCCTTTATTATTGTTTTCAAAATTCTTTAACACCTATTAAGATCAGTTGTGTGAATTCCAAATCTCACTAAGTTTATAATGCTGTGGAGGTTTGTTATTTACTCCATCTTGTGTTCTTTATATCCTCTTGATGTGCTTGTTTTGATGACCTTAATCATGTTTAGAATGGTTCATGGAAAAGAGAGGACTGTGAATGGAACTGACCATAGACCTTATTTATATGCTTGTGTGAGCCTTTTCTATTTTATCATCTTGCAGCTGAGTTTACTTAAGACATTGCTAGCTGTAAATAAAATGTACTGTCCTTTTCATCCAGTATGTTTATAGTCCATCAAAGGAAATCCATTGTTGATGCTGATAAAGAAATACGTAGAAATTGAGATGGGTTTCAGTAGTCCAGTTATAAAGAAATACATAGAAATATAGAAGGGATTTGGTAGTCCAGTTACTTTGACTAGTCATAAGCTTTCTAAACCTTAGTTTTCTCCAGTCCAAAATGGACATGTTAATTGTCCTTTCTGTTTCAGCAGATTGTGTAAAGATCAGATGAAATAATGTGAAATGCATGTGAAAGGATTTGGTCATCCATGAAAAGT
>NW_011439961.1:0-1563 GCF_000754665.1 Bison bison bison | reverse complement strand
TATCTAAAATCATCACTTCTTTCAAGGAAATAGTATAATTTAAATTACAAATATTGAGATTCTATTCATTTTTAGAACACAGCTGGAGGCTGAAAAATTCTCTTTCCCTTTGAACATTATCCTTTTTAAATACCATAGTAAGTGTAATATTTTACAGTGAGGTAATTTATCATTGCTACATGTAGGAAACTTTTAAAATGAGAGAAGGAAAAGATAAATATATTACACAAAATAATTTAAAATAGGATTCAGATTTTGTTAACAAAGATACAGTGTGTTTCCTTGTACCAGGTATCTGTATTTCTGAGTTTAAAATTCTATGAATTAATTGCCTTTGTCATTAGAAATCTTGAGATAACTCTTTTAAGAAGGAAAAGAAAATCACTAATGATTAGAATCATCCTAATACTATAATACTATAACTTTTACACTCCTTTCATGTCTTGTCATTTATTTTTCATGATTGCAATCTACTTGTATGAAGAGGTACAGCTGAAAGAGCACAAACATTGCAATCAAAAAGAAGTAAGCGGAGACAAATAACATAATAAACACATTGTGATTTATCACAAGAATGCAATTTAACTGTGCTTATTATAGCATGAAATAACAAAAAATATTTAACATTATCAGATACTAAATGATTTGTTATTTATCTAATGATTTGATGTTTATCTAAATATAAATTAACCAGCAAACATTTTTGAAGCATAACAATCAGAGAATAAACTGAATAAGTGTAATTGGAGGGCTATACTCACTTTGGGTTTAAGATGACATTTGGTTAACTGTTTGATGCAGCTTCTTCCAAAACTGCCTCCCAAAATACATGAGTATATGCACACACACACCCCAATAAAAGCAAAATATCTAAGATGAGATTCTAGTCTATTGACATAAATTGAGTGTGTATTTTACTATAAAAATCAAAGTATGTATGGAACTTCTGTATTAGCATGTAGAAAAACACAAGAGATGCTCATATCCATACTAACACAGAAAAAAAAAAAAACTAGATGCACTACAAAATCATAGTTTTATTACAAAAAGAGAGAAAGAGCTGAGGACATGAAAAAGACTCCTAACAAACTAAAGTTTTCAAAGTGACAAGTTCTTCCTAGGAGAGAGGAAGCCATATTTATGGCTTACTACCTGTAGAGTGATGATTACCATGGGTGTCCCAAGTGTAAGACAGGTTGTCCGCTGAAGTGGGCAGGGGAACTGAGTGACCCCGCCTACAGCACACTGGGCCTTCACTGAGCGAAGGCAGCAGCTGGCAAATGGGAGAAGCTAGGGACTGATAGAACACCCAGGAACCCAAATAGCCGTAACCAGGCTGTAGACTAGTGGGAGATCTCCCATGATTATCTACAGTTTCACTGGTGGTACTCAGCTCCTAAGCCTTGCTGAAGGGTATAACTTCACTTAGTCCTCAAAATATTCCAAGTCAGTGATGGGTTCAATCTAACTAAACCAGCAACAAAGCCCAGACCCAGAGTCAATAGCTTCACCCTATCCCCACACTGCCAGCCTATACTAGTAACTTGGAAAACTCAAATTATT
>NW_011439960.1:0-1564 GCF_000754665.1 Bison bison bison | reverse complement strand
TTTTTTTTTTTTTTTTTTTTTTTTTTTTTTTTAAAAAAATTTAATACTTGTATAATTTAAATTACCATAATTTAATATAATTTAAAGAGTTCCAGCAACTGTACAGAGGCAAGGCGTAGATTCCGGTAACACCACTGTATCCACACAGCCCTTTAGGGAACAAACATCTGAGTCAACAATAACGTGGACTAATCACATATGTCGCTGCAAACAAATTGGAGAAACAGCTCTGTCTCAGGTGGTAAAAGCTCTGAGGCCAAACAGCCATGCTTTGGCTAGTCAAGAGACCTGGGGTTATCTAGAAAAGGTGTTCCTAAGTGTTTTTTCAAAGTCAGGCTCTCTAGATGAAGGGACGGCATGATCTGCATTTTAACGAGCTGGATCTCCCCCTTGGCCACACATGCACGCACACATGGACCAGCTAATGTTTGGGGGTTCCCAATGCAGATTTATGATATTAAGTCCAGGATAAACTGAGCCCAATAAAAACCACACACATGACATGGGAATAAGAAACAATCTGCAAGCCTTCAGCAAGCTTCTGCCTACAATGTGGAGAAGAGAAGGCAGAGAGAAAATGGAAAAAGAAAAGAATTCCCCACAGTAACAGGGGTCAGGAAGAACCTGGGCCCACAGCAGGGAAACTTGTTAATGTTAGGTACCAACCACAAAAATCAACCACTCAGGAAATCCAGCACTCCTGAAAGTGAGGAGATAAACCAGAAACTGAGTGTGCAAGGCCCTCGGGCATCTCCCGGTGGTCACTCCATTTCACTCTCACATGTATGGTGTCACCCAGCATCAGGGGGCTCTATCCCATGCTGCGGGTGACTGGGGCAATTCTGTGCCACAGGCTGGTGGGGAGGGCTGAAGGCCTCACCACCTGCAGCATGAACTGTTTGCAAAGCTGAGTGATAACACTGTCTTCTACAACATCTAAAACCCCAAGCCTGTGTATGGAGTCAGATCAGGGTCTCAGACGCAGGCTTTGGTAAACTCAGCACACCTGGTTCATGCGCTCAGCATTTAGGCAAGTGCACAGGAAGTAGCACTGCTTTGTGACAAGCCCCAAAAGCGTGGCCTCCCAGTCCTGGGACCATGCTATGCACATTAAAAAAAACTTAAAAAACAAAGCTATGAAGGAAAATGAAAATGTGTACATGTCCTGTTCTCTGGGCTCACTGGCTGTTACCAGTCATGTGACAAAGTAGTTGTACAAAGCAGAAGCAGCAAGGATTCTGTGTGACTGGAGGGTCAAAACAAAACAAGATGGCTGATGGCACGGGACCCAAACTCAGGTTCTTAAGAGTCTGGGTGATGGCTCAGATGGGAATTTAAAAGCTGAGTATCTCAGTCTGACACATCTAGAAACTCAGAAGGAAAAAAGAAGACCCTGGACTTGATAGATATATTGTGAACCTAAAGAGGAAGCCACTTTCCCCATCCTCCAATCTCCCTGGGAGATCAAAGTAGGCGGTTTATGGTCAAATGAAGCAGGTACAGTAGAAAATAAAACGACTCGCCCCAGGAACCCATCTTATGTGAAAACCCGATATGAACACAT
>NW_011439959.1:0-1566 GCF_000754665.1 Bison bison bison | reverse complement strand
TATTACTACCAAAAAAAAAAAAAAAAAAAATCCCATATCTGATGACATACCCAACGCTAGACATAAAATGATGCATCTGAAGATTCCCACAGCTTTCCTTCTGAGCTCATAGACTCTCTGGTCCAGCAGATGATATACATGAATAAACCAAATTTTTAATTTAAGCATTAAAAGTATAACACTTTGTGTTAAATACTGGATAAAGCTTTCACAGTGAAACTCCTCCGAGGAGGACAGACACTGCTGCCTGTGCTCTCGGCGAGCAGCCCCCGACCCCAGGCTGGTGAGAGGCCCCACGTGGCGGGAGGGGGCCCCAGGCGCTCTCCCGCGGATGGTACCTGTCTTCTTCGTCCTCTTCTTCTTTTTCACTCTGAGAGGCTTCACCACTAGTTCCTGGTCGAAGTCCTCCGAGCTGATCACGCTGAATCTCTTCGAGGTGAGCGGGCCGCCCCTGCCCAGCTCAGGGGCTGCCTGCAGCCCAGAGCCACTGTCCGTGGAGTTGAGCGAGCTGCTCCTGCTCCTGGGCTCGCTGGCCACGGAGCTGGCCACCGAAGAGCCCCGGAGCCTCGTCTCGGAAGGCGTGGCCGCTGGCGGCTTCTCCGCACGCGGCCCGTGGACTTGCTCTGCGCACGCCGATGTCTCCAGGCCGTCCCGCACTGGTAAAGAGGCTGGTTTTACTGTGGTTATCGGGGGGAAAGATGATGTGCTCTTATTATTAAAGGTAAAACACGTGTCCCAGGTGACAGACTTCAGTGTTCGAAAGTCTTACACATCGATCCCACAGGCTGGCTCAGAGCATCAGACGGAGATTACTCAGGCGGGTGCTGAGCTCCCCTTCCTATTCACTCAACCCCCAACCCTCCAGACCCACAGAAACGATTCCAGCAAATGTGAGACCCTGACTGAAAATAGGTGATCTTCAAGAAAAGTATCATAAACTGTTTCTTAAGAATCAAAGGAAACTCCCTCTGAATAACTCATTTAGATAAAGCTACAATCACTTAATGGGTAAATAAAAGTGGTAAGTTTTCTACATTATAAACTTTAATTACATACGTTTTATAACAAAGTTTTGTAATAAATACATTTTATAACAAATACAAACCTACTGACGCTAGTCCTTCAGGCCTGCTTGAAATTCGTATAATGTTCCTGTCTCCCTTTAAGAAAAATATTTCATTTTCTGTGCAGGAAACAGACACGATATCCCCTGATCCTTCCAAACCAGCAATTGTGGCCTGTCCAGAAAAAGAAAATCACAAAACCAGGCAATGATAATAGCTCAATCTGTACAAACACATTGGAATCCAAAGAAGTCAAATAGCTGCTGTTTGCTGTCATGACTTTCTGAAACTTGGGAGTAATTCAACCCAAAGTGAGGTAATACCTGACTGATGGTGACTGAGTACCCGTCAGTACCTTTCTGGGACCAAGCCTGCAGTCTCTCCCCGCCCCCGGCCGCTCTCTCCACTGGCCCTGGTTGTGCTCCCACGCCCACCCTGCTGCAGGCGCATCCACTGGCCAGTCCGGACCCTGGCCCTGACCCCGTGATGCCATGCCCTCCAC
>NW_011439958.1:0-1566 GCF_000754665.1 Bison bison bison | reverse complement strand
TTAATGTAAAAAAAAAGAAAAAAAAATTTTTTTTTTCTCACGTGCCCCTGGGAGTGGCATATTCTCTCCCCACAGCAAATTCTATGGTTGCTGTTTTGAGTGGAGAATAGCATTTAAGCCCAGAACGACAGCGCAACTCCCATATCTGCATTTTCTTTAGGATAGAACTGTTCCCAGAGGAGGAGTTTGTCCTGAGTTAAAAGGTGTTAATTGATGTAAGTGTTCAAGTCTATAAAAAGTCGATGATAGAATAAGATATGGCACTCAGTGAAAGTCGCTTCATTATTTCATCTTTGAAGGCCCAAATGAAGGCATGTTTAGATAAAAAATACCTCCCAGGGAGTTAAAAATGTACTGGCCTCAAGTATATCTCTTTCCCATCACTCATGCACGTTCACACAAAGAGGAAACCACTAAGGGAGGCTTGATGTTTAGTTGTTCTAGAAGTTGGTGGGAGGCAGGAAGGTTGAAGGTCCTGGCATGCGCCTCTAATTTATTTCCTTCTACTTTCCCAAGAGTGGGAGAAAAAATATTTGTGAACTTCATATTATTAAAAAGTTTGTGCTGTCTGCTTAGCCCTTACCTATAAGCCTTTCACTTCTCTAGGCCAAGAATGAGCTTCGATCTCCAGATTAATTCACTTAGTAGACTCTGATTTTGTGTGGTTCCCCAAAAGGTAAGTATGAGTACTTTTTTTTTTCAAAAAGTCTCTTTGAACATTCCGCTGTGTCTTTTACGTCTTCTTCCTGCAGCATTAGCCATTCCACACATGATTGCCCAAGGGCAAAGGCACATTTTGAATAGCCTTTCTATTTCTCAAGCACACACTTGCATGCTCGCTCTTTCCCTTTTAATCTCTTTGTCTCTTCCCAACACACAATTAATACTTAACAGGTGATGGCTGGTGTTTCCCTAACAAAATTGAGGACTCCAAGCCTTCATCCCCTACTTAAGATGAATGGTGATAGCACACATGACAATCCTCCTGGGTAAGAACCTCACTTTGGGCATCTGAGCATTCCTCTCCTAAAGAAATTACGATACTCTCCTTTCTTCCCTGTAGCTCAAATGGTAAAGAGTCTGCCTGTAATGCAGGAGACCCGGGTTCGATCCCTGGGTCGGAAAGATCCTCTGGAGAAGGGAATGACAATCCACTTTAGTATTCTTGCCTGGAGAATGCCATGGACAGAAAAGCCTGGAGGGCTATAGTTTGTGGGGTTGCAAAGAATCAGACACAACTGAACGACTTAACACTTCATTTCACTTCCTTTCTTCAGCTATCCTTGGGCAGTGATTTTCATATTGCAGGTCCTAAAATCAATGCAATGGCTCATGACTAGCATTAAACAAACAAAAAACAGTGAAATAGAATTTAAAATATCAAAATATGCTGCATACATTAAAACAAATATGAGAGTGTTGTTTAGTCATGCCTACTTGTATACGCTTGTGTTGGGTTACAATGTTAAAATACATTTCTTATTATGGATCACCTTAAAGTTCTGAAGTCATTGAACTCAGGTTATTGATAGGCAAATTCTTCAATTCACAGCCACATTTTTGAAG
>NW_011439957.1:0-1566 GCF_000754665.1 Bison bison bison | reverse complement strand
TTCTTAATTTTATATATATATATATATATATCTTATCAGAGGGCTTCAGTATTTATAATTTCATCATCTGCAAAAAGCAGGTGCTGTTATTGCTAATCTTTTGAGTATTTGAGAGAATTTTTATTTCATGCTGGAAAAATATAGTTGGATTTATATTACTGGTTTGTAATATATTCATATCAAGGTATATTAACATGTATTTCATTTTATTTTTGACTTTAATGTTGTAGAGGCAAATTCTGAAGCCAGTTTAACAGCTGTTGCTTTTTTGCATGTGACTTGTTTTTAGGACATATTTAGTGATATTGTTAGTTGATTGGTTGTTTACCTTGCTTTGTTCCTTTTCTTTTTGTCTTGTTTTTATTTTTCTGATTTTGCCCTCATTTCTCCTTAAGATTATAGTGCTTGCATTAAACCTTCATAAATTTCAGGACAAGTTTTAGTTGGTACTCAAATGTATACATTTGAATACATTACATTGAATACATTACAATACAATACATTACATACAAAATAAATAAATAAATAAATTAAGTAAAACAAACCTCTCTGAAATTAAATTGTTTGCAGTTAACACATAGATTCCTTACATTTTGTCCCAAATAAAAAGTTGTTGATAATCAGGAATTATACCAAACCATTTAAAATATCTCAAGAGCATTGTTCTTAATTAATGTATTTGTGTATCTATGTATGCATACATAATCTAATTTAAAATAATTGAAAATGTAAAAATATGAGATTAGCTGACTCTTTTGTGATTCAAAGTGAGAGAGGAATATAAAGCGGGCATATGTTTAACAGTAAGTTATTAACAAAGGTACAAATAAAGAATTATGGATGCCCAAAGGAGAGATTGCTATTTACTCACTTGAAATGAGTAATTAGTTGCATGTCTTCCATAACTGTTTTAATATTCCAAAAACAAAAGGTCCTTCATAGGAAATCCATATAATCCATTTACTTATTACAAAACTTATATATTACTATTCTAGAACTAATAATTTTTATTTGTATGTGTCAATTAAAGATTTAGGTTAATTACTATAATTTGAATGATCTGTATTTTTGGTTGAAAATAAAGATTATATATGTGTTATTTTAACTTTTTAAATGGAAATTTTAAATAATGCCATAAAGAAGGGATGTATATTAAAGTTTCTTCCTTCAAAATAAATCCTCCTATAGAGAAAAGAGAAGGAAAGGAGGAAATATTTTCTTCTTTTCTTCTTAGTTTAGGTTCTCAGTCTAGTCATACTAACCTGGTCTTACAAGATGCTATTGCTTATATGTAGGCACAAGTATCATCTTATTGGTAGAACTAACTCAGAATTTAATATGAATTCATATATTTATTACTTTAAAAATTTTCCTCATTTCTTTAATTATTATCATCAATTTATTAAGAAATCACATTAAAGTATATGATGAATATAAATCTAGATGTTTTCTTTGTCCGTAATACATTAAGTCTGGTTTCAAATAGGAAAAGGAGTATATTTTGCTTCCAATATACAAGGCTATATATTGTCACCCTGCTTATTTAACTTATACACAGAGTACATC
>NW_011439956.1:0-1567 GCF_000754665.1 Bison bison bison | reverse complement strand
TAAAAAGAGGATTCTTAAATTTATGTGTAGCTAAAAGTTACATAAACAAAATCACACTGGTAAACCTGTTTCTTTTTGCAAAACAGAGTAGTAACTATCTAGGCTTGAATTCTAGCTCTACTAATTGTACCACTCTGAATAAACTATTGTTTTAATCCCCATGCTCATTTCCTCATTTCTAAAATACAGATTATAATTGCAAACACCTGTGATATTATTTGCTTAAAAGATTTAAAATGAATATCATTTGGCACATAAAAACATATTAAGTACTATTATAACAGAGGAACATTAAATATTTAAAACATTCTAGCTGGCTATGTAACAAATAACTAAAGAAAAATATCATTACTGCAAAATAGACTATATTTATTTAAATATTCCACTTGGATAGTGTAGTACCATGTTTATAGAGAAAAAAATGTCTACTATCACCCAACATTTCCACCTTGTAGACATTTCAGGTAATTGCTGCTGATGACTGTTAAGGCACAGTTGTACTTTTGTTAATGTAAAATGATCACTAGTTGGAAGCAGTATGGATTGAAGGAAAAAAAAGTAAAACCCTTTAAAATCAGAAAGACTTGAGTTCAAATACACCTTTTGTCCCTTACTAGCTGAATGCTGATCTCTCTCTCACTTAATTTCTTCTTTCTATATAATATAGTTAAAACTTTGTATTTCACAGAGGATTTAGGATTAAGTAATACATGTAAAAAGCATCCAGCATGTTAAAACACATAATGTGTTCTTATTTTGCCCACTGCTGGTGACTTTCTTTTTGTGATACATTTTGTAACAGAGCTAAACTTTTACACTGCCAAAACAATCCACATTTTTCTTTGTAATTTTCCATTGCTTTTATTTTTAAAATTATTTTTGAAAATAGGTAGTACATACACCCGATACAAAATTAAAAGGTGGAAAATCGTGTGATAAATTCCTGTAAATAGTAATTGGTAGGTTGAAGAATAACTGTGCTTGTAATTTTGGAAGAATGCCAAGTGACTCTCAGAGGTTCTATTATTAATTTATAATCTCATTAGCATAGTATGTCTGCTTCCCTACTGCATCAACTTTTTGGTCTTAAATAATCTGGAAGGTTAAAAATTATATTTCAGAATAGTTTTAATTTGCACTTCTATTACTTCTGAGATTGATAATCTTTTAATATGGTTAGGGGATATTTCTCCCTTTCTTTCTATGAATTGCCTATTTATCCTTTCCCTTGACTGGCCCCTGCCTTTTAAAAAATTGAGGTATAACTGACATACAACATATGAGTTTCAGGTGTACAACATATGAGTCAATACTTGTATATATTGCATAATGATCAACACAGTAAGTCTGAAGTTAACATCTGTTATCATATATACAAAAAAGATCTTGACGACCCAGATAATTATGATGGTGTGATGACTCACAAAGAGCCAGACATCCTGGAATGTGAAGTCAAGTGGGCCTTAGAAAGCATCACTATGAACAAAGCTAGTGGAGATGATGGAATTCCAGTGGAGCTCTTTCAAATCCTGAAAGATGATGCTGTGAAAGTGCTGCATTCAATATG
>NW_011439955.1:0-1568 GCF_000754665.1 Bison bison bison | reverse complement strand
TAATGGTTTTCCCCACTTTCTTTAGTTTAAGCCTTAAATTTGGAATGAGAACCTGATGATCTGAGCCACAGTCAGCTCCAAGTCCTGTTTTTGATGACTGTATACAGCTTCTTCACCTTTGACTACAAAGAATATAATCAATTTGATTTCAATATTGACCATTTGGTGATGTCTGTGTGTAAAGTTGTCTCTTCTGTTATTGAAAAAAGGTATTTGCTACGACCAGTACATTCTCTTGGCAGAATTCAGTTTGCCTTTGCCCTGCTTCGTTTTGTTCTCCAAGACCAAACTTACCTGTTACACCAAGTATCCCTTGACTTCCTACTTTTGCATTCCAATCCACAATAATTAATGAAACATATATTTTGGTGTTAGTTCTAGGAGATCTTCTAGGTCTGCATAGAGCTGACCAACCTAGCTTCTTTGACATCAGTGGTAAAGGCATACACTTGAATTACTGTGCCATTGAATGACTTGCTTTGAAAATGAACTGAAATCATTCTGTCATTTCTGAGGTTGCACCCGAGTATTGCATTTTGGACTCTTGTTGATTATGAGGGCTATTCCACTTGTTCTATGGGATTCTTGCCTGCGGTAGTAGATATCATGGCTATTTGAATTAAATTCACCCATTCCCATCCAATTTAGTTCACTGATTTCTAAGATGTCGATGTTTATTCTTAGCATCTCCTGCTTGATCACATCCACCTTACCTTGATTCATGGAGTTAACATTTCAGGTTCCTATGCAATACTATTCTCTGTAGCATCGGATTTTATTTTCATCACCAGGCACATCCACAGCTGAACATCTTTTTTGCTTTGGCCCAGCCACTTCATTCTTTCTGGGGCTATTAGTAGTTGTCCTCCACTGAAATTAGTAGTTGTCCTTAGTGAAAATATAATATTTGCTAAGTACAATACAGAATATTCATTTTAAACTAAGGCCAAAATATATACAATTGTTGCTGCTTTTACCACTATTTAAAAATGTTCTTTGAAATAAGAGTATAATAAAAGTAGAAAGATAAAAAATAGAATAAATGGAAAAAAATGTAAGTTATCAATATTGGCAGATGATGTGATTGCCCACTTAGAAAACCACTGTGGAATCTATTAAAAATAACACCAAACAAAAATGTGTAATACCACATTGTATTATTATAAGATATAGTGAGAAAACATAATTTGTAAGAATCACTTGAAAAATAAAATATCTGGAAAGAAATGTGAATGAAGAATTTTTATCTAGGTTTTACATGAGAAACTACCAAACATTACTTAGGTACAGTGTTACCAAATGGTAAGCTGAGGCATCTACTCCTGGTGATTGCAAAGAACTTGATATTATTTATATGGGACTTCCCATACATTAAGCTGAACATTTAATGTGATTCCATCCCAAATGTCAGTAGACATTGAGGAAAGTGAACTGTAACAAAATAATTATAAGGTGTGTCTCTTGCCACCTCTTCTTAATATCTTCTGCTTCTGTTAGTTCCCTACCATTTCTGTCCTTTATTGAGCCCATCTTTGCATGAAATGGTCCCTTGGTATCTCTAATTTTCT
>NW_011439954.1:0-1569 GCF_000754665.1 Bison bison bison | reverse complement strand
TTTGGAGAAGGAAATGGCAACCCACTCCAGTATTCTTGCCTAGAGAATCCCATGGACAGAGGAGCCTGGTGGGCTACAGTCCATGGGATCTTAAAGAGTTGGACACGACTGAAGCGACAGAGCATGCACATTTGTAATATTAAATACTAAATTAGCAAATTTACATATATAGTTTCACAAAGATAGTAAACTAGTTAAAAATAGTGTAAATTCCTTAATTGTGGTTTTATCAGTGAATTTTTACATTTATCTAAGATGGACTACATCACAAAAGTAATACCGCTTGACTTGAGTCATTGTTACCATGCTGTGCACATAACAAGTTCACTGAAATTAATAGTCCTTTAGATAACAATAATTTCAAGAGATGAAAATAAGTCTACTTAAAAAATCAAGTAGCTGTCACAAATAAAGTGAATGCAGAATGAAAAATGTCCTCTCCTCGGATCTTATCCCTACCTTCCTAACCTATCCCCAAAATGCTAGCAAGCAATTTGGATTAGGTAGTAAGGATAGTAATTAAATGATTTTCTTTCATTTCGGTCTACACGAGATCTGGGATGTCTTACCTTTCACCTCCAGTTTGCATTCGATCTCCACTGTCCCAAGGTCATTGACTGCTTTGCAGCAGTAAGTGCCCCCGTCATAGGGGCTGGGCTTGCGGATCTCCAGAGTACAGACCCCTTGGTTGCTGAACATCCTGTATCTTGGATCATCCTTAATAACAACTTTGTTCTTCATCCAGGTAATTTTGGGCTGAAGATGGAAACAAACTAGGTCAAAACATATCTGTACTAGGCCTGGGGTATAGACCATCCAAGCCAGTGACAGAGTGTTCAAATGTGGCTTAGAAAGAAAACACTACATCTAAGAAGAATCCACGTCAACTTAGGCACTAATTCTCTTCAAATTAAATTCTACTTAATGCTTGGACAGGAAGCAAATGAGCAGTTTCCAAGAATCAGCCAGATTTCTTTAGAGGACAGCCCTGGGGTGATCTTCCCAAACAGATTCAATTACATTTAAATTCCATTTACATGTCTATGAGATTGACTCGTCCAGGAGCACGTATATCACTCAATGTTTTGCAAAGAATCCCTGTAAAGTGTCATCACTGGTCAATTTCCTTTATGTTTTCCCCAATATGCTTTTCTAACTTTTTATGAGCTGCTTAACCCTCCTCACTATTTAATCTCTCTTCTGACACCTGTTTTCATCATCTGGTGGCAATGGATGGTTCTGCTCCAATCAGATAATCCCAGATCAATAATGACCCAGTCACCCAGGAAGGCTACTCCATTCTGCTACACCAACACTAACTCTCCTTTCCATTCTCACACTGTCTTCTCTTCCTTTCTGTAAACACACACTCTTGCCTCTATCTCTTAAATGATTTTGCCTTGCTCAAACCCAAAAGATAGCACTTCTCAGTGTCCTCACTGTCCTCTTCCTCCTTTCACCTTTCAAACGGGCACATTTCCTGAGGCTCACATGTTGGTCCTTCACATTTCACTTCACTTCTCTCTTTCTTCTGATATTCCTTCCTAGAGTTTCAGCTCCAAAGGGTAG
>NW_011439953.1:0-1570 GCF_000754665.1 Bison bison bison | reverse complement strand
GTGAATGAATAAGTAAATTCAGGATTTTGACAGGTTCAGTTGAACTCAAAAAATATTTCCTGAACACTTTCTAGTTTCAGAAATTGAGCAAGACACTGAGAAAGAAAGATACATGAATAGACACTTGTCTGACAGAGAAGACAGATGAGTAAGTTGGTAGTGAACTGGTTTAATTTCCTGCCCAGGGCAGCATCAAGCTAATAAACATAAACATATCAGATATGGTTAAAAATAGTATATTCTTTAAAGGGAATAAGAGATCTCCCTTTAAATAACTTATTTGTTAAGATCTGATTCCCTACTTTCCTTTTTAGTAAGACACTTGAGAAATTACAGTGAAAGTCAATGGATAAAAAATCATAATTCAAGATATTAAATCCATATATAAAACTTTTCAAAAACCCTTCTATCATTACACTAAAAGAGCAAAGAATAAAAATGAACAAGATCATGAATTATTATAATTTTCATCAAAATTTATGTTGAAGTTTTTTTTTGAGGGTTCAATAATGGACCTAATTGTCAGGTTACTGATTTGGAATTCAAAAAATTCAAAAGCATTTGTGAAAAATCAGACTCCTATTTCTCACTCAAATATATATTTTTTTAAACAAAAGAGACATCTTCCTTGAAACGATTATTCTTGTCTGCCAACATCTTAAATTGATAGCCATACCAACACATACGAAACAAATACTGTACATAACAGACGCACACAAACAAATGGCTTGCTGGATGGCTAGAGTTTGGTGGTTAAACAGGAAGAACGGTGGGCTGAAAGACAGACAGACAGATACACAGACATAATAAATGTTTAAATACTCATACTGAAATTATATTATTAGTCACATATTATCCACAGAATTATTACTAAATCATGAGTGGCCATTTAAAATATTTCAGTTCTACTTTTCTAAATTAAATCAATTAGCAAACTGATAATTTATGTAAGTTTTATCCAGACTACTGAGAAAGAGTAACTCTGTTCAAGTAGATACCTGCCCTGATCCCCTCACAGAACTGGCACAACCCAGTATATACGTATACATCAAGAATGAATATATGCAACTGAAACCAACATATTTGATAATTGCTTCTATATTTTTTACTTACTTAAAATGTCAAATATTCAAGTCATTTATCCAATAAATATTTACTGAGTCCCTACTATGTTTCAGTACTGTCTATATCCTTGCTTTGGTTGGTAAAGACAGGATTTTTTCCTTCACAATGTGCTTGTTTGTCAAAAGTTACATACTTTTAGATGTTTTACTTATTTTATTCACATAGTCAAAATTCCAAAACACTGATCTGGTAACTATTCCTGAGTCTGCTAAGTGTCTTTTAACAGAACGTCATTGTTTTCAGTTCAGTCACTCAGTCGTGTCCAGCTCTTTGCGACCCCATGAATTGCACCCTGCCAGGCCTCCTGGTCCATCACCAACTCCCGGAGTTCACTCAAACTCATTTCCATCGAGTCGGTGATTCCATCCAGCCATCTCATCCTCTGTCGTCCCCTTCTCCTCCTGCCCCCAATCCCTCCCAGCATCAGAGTTTTTTCCAATGAGTC
>NW_011439952.1:0-1570 GCF_000754665.1 Bison bison bison | reverse complement strand
TTTAATGGCTGAGTAATACTCTATTGTGTATATGTACCACAGTTTTCTTATCCATTCATCTGCTGATGGGCATCTAGGTTGCTTCCATCCTCCTTGTCTTTTGATTCTTGTCTTTCCTCGGCTATCTGTAAAGCCTCATCAGGCAAACACTATGGCTTCTTGCGTTTCTTTTTCTTGGTGATAGTTTTGATCACTGCCTCCTTACAACCTTTTGAACCTCTGTCCATAGTTCTTCAGGCACTCTGTCTACCAGATTTAATCCCTTGAATCTATTCATCATCTCTACTGTATAATCATAAAGGGTTTGATTTAGGTCATACTGGAATGGCCTAGTGGTTTTCCCCTACTTTCTTCAATTTAAGCCTTAATTCTGCAATAACAAGCTCATGATCTGAGCCACAGTCAGCTCCAGGTCTTGTTTTTTCTGACTATATAGAGTTTCTCCACCTTTGTCTACAAAGAACATAATCAGTCTGATTTCGGTATTGACCATCTGCTGATGTCTATGTGTTGAGTCATCACTTGGGTTATTGGAAGAGGAATTTCCTATATTTGACAAATTCTGCTCCCCTCTAAGCATAATTTCTATCAAGCTGCAAGATACAGGTCAGATGTTAGCATAAGTCACAGCTATGCAAATTTCCACTGCCAGGAAAACAAGGCTTGTATTAATTAGGGGTCTGCTTATACCGACATTTGTCAAGATAAGTGTTGAAGTACAATACTTGCTTATAAATATCCATAATATTGAAAGAATAAAAATGTCTTTGAATTTTCTCAAATATTCAAGTTAATATATAAACTGTTACACAGACCAGCCCAAATTAGAGTCAGTTCTTAACGATCTTGAATGGATATGATCTTTATTCAATTCATCTAAGGAGACTGTCAAAACTGCTGCTGAGACCTGTAGAATCCATAGTATTTATTTGCTAACACTCCTTCCATTAACAGCCATCATTTATCCAACTTAGTTTCAAGTGAGATGCTGATCCCTTTAAGTTCAACTGATCCATTTAAGTTCCTACAATGATATTCAAAATGTTCTAAAATAACACATGCACTAAGAAATTAGACAGAGGTTGTACATAACTTAGAGATAAAACAGAAATTGCCTTCCTTCTCGCTCATAATCCTGGTGTTCTATGAACATCCTTCTACATTGTGACTCAGGAAGCTCTTTCCTTTTAGTGCCTTCTCTTAATTGTCTGTGACCATCTAGGAGACAAGAAAGCAATGCCTGCTCTTAACTGTCTTGCCCTAGAAGGGATACCCATTACTTCCACACACATTTCATTAGCAAGAATAAGTTATATACCCTACCACAATCCGAGAAGCCTAAGTGGTATAGCCTAGGAATATATTCACTAAATACAAACACTGTCTCATCATATATAAAATATATTAGAAGATAAAAGAAAAAAGAATGGTTATTTGGAGTGCTGGGAGATAGGTCACCAATTTAAACAGCTTAACTCCAGAGAAGGTGTCACTGAACAGATTAGAGCTGAGCAAAGACTTGAAAGGAAATGTGTGTGTGTGTGTGTGTGTGTGTGTGTGTGTGTAAAAG
>NW_011439951.1:0-1570 GCF_000754665.1 Bison bison bison | reverse complement strand
CAGCCTTGACACACTCTTTTTCCTACTAGGAACCAGTCTGTTGTTCCATTTCCAGTTCTAACTGTTGCTTCCGGACCTGCATAGAGGTTTCTCAAGAGACAAGTCGGGTCGTCTGGTATTCCCATCTCTTTCAGAATTTTCCACAGTTTATTGTGATCCACACAGTCAAAGGCAAAACACAGAATAGAAGAATACTATCTGGTTTTAAATAAGCAACATTTAGCCTTTCTGGTTTCCCCCACCTCCCCGACCTGCTCATACTTTGTAATAATAGGATAGGTGGTTCCTCTCAAGGTAAGGTGAAACACATCAATATTTTTAAAAACCCATTATCCCTTCTGAGGGCTTGTCTGGTCACAGGCATGACCTTAGGAAATGGCAAGCAAGCTTTTGGTGACGCAAGACAGTCTGGCAGCAAAGACGGCCCATTGGAGATGGCATTCTAGTGTTCTCCCACCTGCAGGGGAAGCCCTGTGCAGCCTTCAGGAATGTTACTCAGATTCTTCATTTTATACAGAATGGACTCTGAAGGTCCAAGGTAGGGAGGGATGAAGGGCATCCACCCTACTGCAGAGCAAGCACTTGATCCCCCCTCCACCAGTCTCCTGGCTTCTTGCAGGGGTCCCCAAACTTTTGGGCAGCAGGGACCAGTTTCATGGAAGATGATTTTTCCATGGATGGTGGGGAGAGATGAATGGTTTCAGGATGATTCGAGTGCATTACATTTATTGTGCACTTTATTTCTATTATTATTATTATTACTATTACATCAACTCCACCTCAGATCATCAGGCATTAGAATCTAGAAGCTAGGGACCCCTGCTCCAGAGCTCTGTATTGATGCTCTTGTTAGTGAACCACTTGACATGGGGGAAGATTAAGTGACTTATTTACAGGATTCTCATTCCAATTCTGCAGTCTTGTATCCCATAGCTAGATTAGCTAGCAGTTTGCCAAGGCTCTTTGAAAAATGATTTTTAAGGGCTGTTTATATTCCATATATGAATGTGTCATTACTTATTAATCATTTTCTTATTGCCTAATTTTATTTTTGGCCATGTACATAATTTTTCTCTTTCAGCTCTGATTAGCTCCTTAGGCTACGTTCTTATAAGTGGGTTTACTGGGAGAATGATAGAAACTATTTCAAAGCTTTTCTTTACATATTGCTAAATTGCTTTCTGAAATGTTGAGTCTTTAGACTCACCATTAGTGCTTAAGGATAATTAAACTAGCCCATTCTCATCACTGTCATATATTTTTTCATCTCTGCCATCGTGATGAGTAAAAAACAGTACCTTGTTTTAATTTATATTTTTAATTTCTAGAATGATTCTGTATATGCTTGCTTTCCATTTGCATATGTTCTTCTACAAATAAATCAATGTCTTGTGCCCATTTTTCCATTGAGTTAGTGTTTTTCTTAACAATTTATGAGATCATTCTACATTACATATGGCAACCATTTTTCCATTTGTTCTAAACATTTTATCCAGATTGTCTGTAGCTCTTCAACTTGAAACGATGCTTTCTAATCTCTAGAAGGTTTTAACATTTGCACAGTCTAAAT
>NW_011439950.1:0-1570 GCF_000754665.1 Bison bison bison | reverse complement strand
TTGTCATTTATTGAATACCTACTCTAGCGAGGTAGTGACAATATAAAATAGGACAGTCTTTGCCCTTAAGATCTCTTTGCCATCGAGTGGAATTTAATACATATGTTTTCTCTAGGAGATCTTGAAAACCTTTCATTTCAGGTAGCATTTGGAGAAAATTAAATAGCTTATATATGTGACTTGTTAACATGATTTTGTCTTATTTTTAATGTGCACATTGACATGTAGTAAATAATTTAGTTAATGAGCATACACATGGCCATATATCTGAATGCTCTTTCCAGTTACTAGAACAATTCTCAATCTTGAAAGAATACATTGCTTCATGACCAAGGTGGACTAATACATACTCTGTATTTCTAAAAGGCAATTCTTGCAAACATTTTTCCTGAGAAAATATTAATACGTGAAAGTAAGAGTGTTCCAATAGCAAGTAGTTAGGTTAGAGATTATATTTTTCAGTATCCCTTAAATTCTGTAGTGAGTCTATTCAAATAGATTTTTACTAATTTATACTAATAGAATAAAACTTTCATTGCATGGGAATAACCTGCTTTGTACTGTTTTCATGGAAAAACTGAGTGACTATAAAATTTGTTTAATGATTAGCACTTCATGTTGAATGATTTAGAGTGGATGTTCTAAAAGATATATAAGCAGTAATTTTCATTGTTTTCACCTTCATATACCAGGTTGACTTTCTACCTCAACCATATCTAGGTTTACTTCTTCCTAGTTATAGGAAGCACAGTGGGACCACAGGTCCTAACGTTTCATCTGTAGTCATATTGAGTGAGAGCCTTCCATGAATATAAAATCCTTTTATTAGATAGAAAGGATATGTCACTAGATAAAAAGGATAAAGATGGTGGATTTCTTAGTCTCTTTCCTTGTCTCTTCACTTCCTAGATGATTCAAGCAGCAGCCAGAAGTGGCAAGCAGCCTGATTCATGAGAAGTGAAGCTGCTCAGTTGTGTGCGACTCTTTGCCATCCCATGGACTGTAGCTTACCAGGCTCTTTCATACATGGAATTTTCTAGGCAAGAGTACTGGAGTGGGTTGCCATTTCAAATCCTAATCAAACTGAAATCACCCCCCTTTTCAATAAAGCTACACATTACTATTATAAATCCATAATTTTCTCTCTTTTCCTTTAGTTCTTCCACCGTTTTCTACAGAATTTATTCTGATCCAGGACTCTTATAGAAGTATGAGTGTAAGTAACAGCTAGCTAGACTGCAATCTCCTTTAGAGAGCAGTTCAATTTTCTTTTTTAAAATTGTAGTTGATTTACAGTATTATACAGTTTTTACATTATTAGTTTCAGGTGTAGAGCATAGTGATTCAGTACTTTTATAGATTATGCTCCATTTAAAGTTATTATGGGATGCAAAATAACTGGACTGCAAAAGTAGGAAGTCAGTAGATACCTGGAGTAACAGGCAAATTTGGCCTTGGAGTTCAAAGTGAATCAGGGCAAAGGCTAACAGAGTTTTGCCGAGAGAACGCACTGGTCATAGCAAACACTCTCTTCTGACAACACAAGAGAAGACTCTGCACATGGACATCA
>NW_011439949.1:0-1570 GCF_000754665.1 Bison bison bison | reverse complement strand
TTGTCATTTATTGAATACCTACTCTAGCGAGGTAGTGACAATATAAAATAGGACAGTCTTTGCCCTTAAGATCTCTTTGCCGTCGAGTGGAATTTAATACATATGTTTTCTCTAGGAGATCTTGAAAACCTTTCATTTCAGGTAGCATTTGGAGAAAATTAAATAGCTTATATATGTGACTTGTTAACATGATTTTGTCTTATTTTTAATGTGCACATTGACATGTAGTAAATAATTTAGTTAATGAGCATACACATGGCCATATATCTGAATGCTCTTTCCAGTTACTAGAACAATTCTCAATCTTGAAAGAATACATTGCTTCATGACCAAGGTGGACTAATACATACTCTGTATTTCTAAAAGGCAATTCTTGCAAACATTTTTCCTGAGAAAATATTAATACGTGAAAGTAAGAGTGTTCCAATAGCAAGTAGTTAGGTTAGAGATTATATTTTTCAGTATCCCTTAAATTCTGTAGTGAGTCTATTCAAATAGATTTTTACTAATTTATACTAATAGAATAAAACTTTCATTGCATGGGAATAACCTGCTTTGTACTGTTTTCATGGAAAAACTGAGTGACTATAAAATTTGTTTAATGATTAGCACTTCATGTTGAATGATTTAGAGTGGATGTTCTAAAAGATATATAAGCAGTAATTTTCATTGTTTTCACCTTCATATACCAGGTTGACTTTCTACCTCAACCATATCTAGGTTTACTTCTTCCTAGTTATAGGAAGCACAGTGGGACCACAGGTCCTAACGTTTCATCTGTAGTCATATTGAGTGAGAGCCTTCCATGAATATAAAATCCTTTTATTAGATAGAAAGGATATGTCACTAGATAAAAAGGATAAAGATGGTGGATTTCTTAGTCTCTTTCCTTGTCTCTTCACTTCCTAGATGATTCAAGCAGCAGCCAGAAGTGGCAAGCAGCCTGATTCATGAGAAGTGAAGCTGCTCAGTTGTGTGCGACTCTTTGCCATCCCATGGACTGTAGCTTACCAGGCTCTTTCATACATGGAATTTTCTAGGCAAGAGTACTGGAGTGGGTTGCCATTTCAAATCCTAATCAAACTGAAATCACCCCCCTTTTCAATAAAGCTACACATTACTATTATAAATCCATAATTTTCTCTCTTTTCCTTTAGTTCTTCCACCGTTTTCTACAGAATTTATTCTGATCCAGGACTCTTATAGAAGTATGAGTGTAAGTAACAGCTAGCTAGACTGCAATCTCCTTTAGAGAGCAGTTCAATTTTCTTTTTTAAAATTGTAGTTGATTTACAGTATTATACAGTTTTTACATTATTAGTTTCAGGTGTAGAGCATAGTGATTCAGTACTTTTATAGATTATGCTCCATTTAAAGTTATTATGGGATGCAAAATAACTGGACTGCAAAAGTAGGAAGTCAGTAGATACCTGGAGTAACAGGCAAATTTGGCCTTGGAGTTCAAAGTGAATCAGGGCAAAGGCTAACAGAGTTTTGCCGAGAGAACGCACTGGTCATAGCAAACACTCTCTTCTGACAACACAAGAGAAGACTCTGCACATGGACATCA
>NW_011439948.1:0-1571 GCF_000754665.1 Bison bison bison | reverse complement strand
TTTTATGAGTGTATTTTCTTAGAATTAGTGTGCTACTTCACTGCCATAATTATTAATAATTTTGCCTTGGATTCTTCCACTACAAAATCTACAAAATTTGATCTCCACTACAAAATTTCTTCTCTTAATAAGAATTTTAAGACACAGACTGATTGACAACTGCCTCAATGTGGAAGAATCCTGTTGTGATTCTAAAAGAACTTCTAATTTTAAGATGCTTATCAGAGTGAATCACCTATTTATTTCATTTTTTAAAATTTGGGAACCAGACAGACAAACTAATATAAACAGTCTCTGATATTCCAGTTTTTAATCCTAGCCAAAAGAATGGCTTTTGACCTACCCTCATAGAGAAAAGAAATACCCTCATAGAGAAAAGAAACATATATGAGCAGAATTTATTCCTTTCTTCATTGATTAGGCAAATACTTAAACCACATTTGGTGAGGAATAATCCATTGTGAATAAAATACATAAAGTACCTGTTCCCATACAGATTGATGTAGGACTCACACTGCAGTGAACAATATTTTACATGATAATGATGTGTTTATGCATGAGATCATGCATGTAAGTATGAGCATGGGGGTCTGTGAGTGTGTGTGCATGTGAATGTAGGAGTGTCTGTGATCATTACTGTATATATGTGTATGTGTGTGTGTGTCACTATAACACATAAATCTATCATTTCCTCAGGGCTGTCTAAGATTTCAAGCCCCCTTGCCGGAAGATACTATCTCAATCTCCAAGTCCCCTCAATTCTCCTGCCCACCATCCCACTCCTTGAGTAAAAATACAAGTTGATAACAAATATCTCAGTTTTGCCTCTACTGCATCTGGCATGCATGCCAAAAGCACCCTTTAAGAAATCAACAGCAATGAAAAGTAACATTTCAGGCACTTGTTACAGAGAGTTCAACCAAGAACAAACTGAATTCTCTCTCTTTCCAAAAGCCCTTTTTAAAAATTCTGATATTCAAGAGAGATAGCTAAATGCACTAGTTAACTGTCACTGCTGGTTCCCTCATGACTACGTCCTCAGCAAAGAAACCACCTCCTTGAATAACATGACATCCTCTGCGTGCTAGCATGGCTTCACTGCCCTCAAATATATTGTTGTGAGTCCTCAGTTCAGCTAGTTGGAAGTGTCCCTGTCTTTTGAAAAAACAGACAAAAACCCCTTTCAATTCATTTTCTCTTTTAATAAATAATTCTGCTGTGTTTAATTTTTATTATGCTATGCTTAATTTAATTTTTATATTGTTTATTTTTATAAGCTTTCTTGGATATTTTTGAGAATCTCACTCAACAGTAGCACTCCTAAAAGACTTAACAGACAATTTTGTGTAAAGAAAATGGAGGATTGGAGGGCTAGCTCGCTATATTGGATCCTCATAACAGACAAGATAAATCTACTAAGAAAATAAGGAACCTAGGGCTGCTGCTGCTACTGCTGCTGCTAGGCTGCTTTAGTCGTGTCCAATTCTGTGCGACCCCATAGACGGCAGCCCACCAGGCTCCCCCGTCCCTGGGATTCTCCAGGCAAGAACACTGGAGTGGGTTGCCATTTC
>NW_011439947.1:0-1571 GCF_000754665.1 Bison bison bison | reverse complement strand
TGTGTGTATGTTTGTGTGTGAATACATAAATTTACATACACACATAGAGATAAGAAGATAACAAAATCCCATTTCTTACCTTTTAAGATGTGACTTTTATTCACAATAGCATTTATTATGATAAGGTTAACACTTATAGAGCCAAATGTCAGTGACTGTTGTTAGTGTCCTTAACACATTTTTAAATTTAAATCTCACAGTGCCTTATGGAACAGATATTTTTTCCACTTTCATAATTAAGACACTGAGACACAGAGTTGCCAAGTTACTTGTCGGTGTCATACCACTGATAAGCTGTAGAGCCAGGGTTTGAGGATGAGTCTTCTCAATTCAGATTCTCAGCAGTCAATCATTTTACCTCATGGCATTTAATAGTAATTTATATGTTACTAACCAAGAGGTTATAAGAGGGAAGAATTAATTAGATGGTGATGAAGACCACTGTGAAAATACAGATAAGGTCATAAGATAATTATTACTATTTATGTATTACTTGGTACAAGAAAGCTAATTTACTAAAATTATTCTAGGTTTTAAAATATTTGTTTTTAAATATAGTTCATACCCAGATACATTAAATGTATCTGGGTATGAAAGATCAAGTCCAACTAATAGGGAGAAATCTCAGAGATCATTTGAAAGATTTTAATGAACAGGGTGCTTTCTTATGTATTCTTTTTTGGGAATGCAGGCTGATACATTGAATCTGTTTAAAACAGGGTTTTTTGTCCATAATTTCAGAAAAAATTTTAAATATTTAGGATAAAGCTTCATGAAGCCTGTAGATGGCAGCAACCCTCTGTTATTGAGTACTTGCTGTTTGGCTGGAGAGCTGGCTAAAATTAGAGGTAGGACTACCATCTGTGGTGGCTATGTACTGAAGTACTCAAGTGAAGGTGTAGTCTCTATTTAGCTTTCCAAAAGCAATTTTCTGTTATTGGTTTTGAAAAACTATCCCATACTCTTTATTTGAATAAAGATTTGAAGCATATTTGTCTGGATCTGTAGTAAAAGCCAAACCAAAGGCAGGTCATTCTCAACTAAAGTAGTATCAGGGAACATTCTGTTATCATTTTTGGACATTGCATTTAGGCAATACGTACTTTTTCTAAATACAGTGACCTGCATGATTTATGTGGAATTCCAAAAGCAATGATCCAGTAAATTTACTAACAGTTTCAGTAAATTTGCTTCACGGATCCCGCATCTGATGATTGCCTTCTGCTCTTGGCATTTTCTGCCTAATATGCCATGTAATATGGTTCAGACCAAATCTTATTTTGTCAAATCATTCACAGGAGAGGCTAGTGAAGGCTTTAACTGTATATTAAACAAAATGAAGCAACTGATGGTTTGAGTTGCATTGCTTTTGAAGGCTTTATTAGAGTTGTCAAGGAAAAAAAAATCTACTGTGCTCTCATTGCCCTTCAAGCAAATCTACTTAAATATCTTCTGCTCAGTCACTCAGTTGTGTCCGACTCCCCATGGATTGCAGTCCTCCAGGCTCCTCTGTCCACGGGATTTTCCAGGCAAGAATACTGAAGTGGGATGCCATTTCCTTCTCCAACTTA
>NW_011439946.1:0-1572 GCF_000754665.1 Bison bison bison | reverse complement strand
TTGTGCACCAGAGAACTCATACAGGAGAGAAACCCTATGAATGTAATGAATGTGGAAAAGCCTTCAGTCGGAGTACAAATCTTACACGGCATCAGAGAACTCATACGTGAGGAAAACATGGGACCCTTCATCATGATTAACTCTTCAGTGGTAATCAGATAAATCATGTAATATAGAAACCTAATAAATGTAATGATCCCAGTAATTTTTTAGTTGTATAATATACCATGTCAGAAAATACAGACCACTGCAGAGAAACCACATAAAAGTGGAGAGAAATCTTGATTCAGAAAGTAAAACTTACTTTATACCAGAACGTTTAAATAACTAATGTTCTAAGCAGTGAGGATTCATGCTGAAGATAAGTTCTATTGTATTATACTGCAGATTCTCCTTTGGACATCAGAGACTTCACACTGGAGAGAAAATGTGAGAGTGCTTAACTGGACAGCCCAAAGACCTGGTATGTAGTCCTGATCTGCTACTAACTTGGACAAGTCACTTACTTTCACCAGGTCCCAGTGTCCTTATTTGGTAAATGAGGGATTTTTAGATTTAGAAGGCTCCAAGATCGCTACAATCTACAATCCCATAAATATAATGAATGCTTGAAAATCCTTGATTTTTCACCATCTTATATATGTTATCTAGATGCTCCTATTCCACAATCTGGTTTCCCTGAATCTGTTCAGTCAAAATTTTGTACCTCCACCAACTTCTATGATTGTTTCATGTCCTCCTCTACACCCTTTTACTTTCTCCTCTGAAATATTGGCTGGTTGCTACCAGATGACAGAATAATTGTACAGATCTTAATAGCATGCTGTTTTAATTCTCCAATAACAGTCATTAAACTATTGTTAATAAGCTAATTATTTAGAAAACAATATAACAAATATAGTCTTAGAGTACATAGGATTTAAACACATCTTTGGATTGTACTCTTAACTATCAAAGTGGTAAGGAGAGGAAGCTAAACACTAACAGACATGAAAATCTGATGTTATTAACAAAATCTTTACAACTCATAAAATATTCAAAACAGTCATAGGGAGAGATTTTATAGATCTATAGTTATGAGAGTAGTTAAAGCAATTTCATTTATAGGTGATAAAAATGATTAGGAAATCAAACTGAAAAAGATAGTCTTTGTTTTCCTAGGGCTAAACTAAGAAACTAGCAGTGGGATGGGAGAGAAAAGGAAGAATTCAAGCAATGATAAGGCAGGATCTAGGTATAGTGGTAATTAAGTGTGAGCACTCAGATTTATTTAGGTGGATGGCTGCCATAATTAACACAAAAAGTTGACTGATTTTGTGGGGCAATGATGAGTTTGGTCTGGGGGCATTTTATGAGTGAGTAGTATCCAAATGAAGATTACTGATAGGCAGTTGAATAAGTAGAAGGGTGGTGATAAAAGGGGATTCTGGGAGTACTATCTTTAAATGCAGTAAGTGGAAGGCTAAACTAAGAAGCTTTGCTGGTAGCCCAGCTGTTAAAGAATCCACCTGCAATGAGGGAGACCTGAGTTTGATCCCTGGGTTGGAAAGATCCCCTGGAGGAGGGCACGGC
>NW_011439945.1:0-1573 GCF_000754665.1 Bison bison bison | reverse complement strand
TCTGGTCCTGGGCTTTTGTTTGTTGGAAGATTTTTGATTACAGTTTTGATTTCCATGCTTGTGATGGGTTAAATATAGTTATATCTTATCTTAGATACAAGGCAACTTACGTTCTGAAATGTGAAGTAACTTGCCAAAGGTGCAGAACTAGGTCGAGGCCTGCTATGTCTGACACCTGAGAGCCCATACTCTTAATTAGTCTCTGTGCTGAACTTTAGTTAATGTGCAACTGTTCAGTGATTGCATTAAATTCGTGATGCTACTTTCATCATAGTAAAAGCAATAATAATCACACAACACACACAGCATGACAATTTGCAGTGGCTTCTGGCCAAAGTCACTGATTCAGAGTCAGAACCTCACATTCGTATTGTGTTTTTTACTTCGTCAAACCCAAATAAGTGAAGTTTTAATATCTGAGGAAAACAAAAGTGATCTTTATTTAATATATAACATAGAAAATTCTTAATTTCATATATTTCAGTCTCTGTGCCCATTATACTTTATGTCTTAGAAAGTGGAGAATTAAAAAATCCTTTTGAGAATTTCTCCAAGGATAAGGGGTGATTAGGTATTCCTTTCCAAGGCAACAGCTTCTTAGTGGGAGAGTGGAGATGAGAATTCAGGTCCCTAACAGGGAGCTCACTGTCCTTTCTAAAACACCAAAGAATCTGGTGAAGAATCTGTCTAAAGATATGGGTTCCTCATCTATTAATAGCCCTTCTATTAATAATGTTCAGTGACTGAATATGGTTGGTTCTTGCTGGTATTTTGGAGAACTGAAAATATTTTCAAAGTTATATCCAGAAAGTTTTCAGTGTTTCTCAAATATGTTATGTGGTAAGCAACTGAAACCATGGCAGGCAGGAAGGAAATAAATGTGAAGAATCTATTATTTGCCAGATGTATCAGAATGTGCTTTACATATAATGACTTTGTGAGGCTGATATTAACTGCACTTTACAAGGGATAAAAAGTCTGAGAAATTAGTCATTTCCTGTAAATTATATGGACAGAAGGATTTGAATCTAGTCTGTCTACCACCAAAGTCTTCAGACTTTTCTTTACCTGGTCTCCATCTTGGTTGAAAATTAAATATACAGCTTTTCATGTCTGGATCACCTCAACAAAACAATTGGGTACTCTCTCACTGAAGTAGCTTGCACTAAAAAATAAATACCCTTCTTCCTCCCATGAGTTCCCAAGGTTTAAGAGAGGAACTCAGGATCTCTGCTAAACCTGAGTGCTTCCTAGAGTAATCTGAACTCAGAGCCTCTTGTTCAGATCACTTTTTCCCCTTTTCTGAGACTGTCCCACTGATCTATTATAAAATTTTGAAGTTTTATATGACGGAGATTTTCAAGCATACACTAAAGTAGAGGAAATAGCATTATGAAAAACCTGGGTATGTTGACCTGGCTCCAATATTATCTGCCCTGATTTTATGCTCTGTATAATAATGCCATAAATTATGGTGTGTCTGTCTCTGGTGGTTAGCCTCAGGTTCTTACCCCAGTACAGGATGAATATTTTTCCTTCCAATACCAAGTCTGAGATAACAATAACTCAGCTA
>NW_011439944.1:0-1573 GCF_000754665.1 Bison bison bison | reverse complement strand
ATTATCCTTATTAAGCATGATAAAACAAGTAAAAGCCCCAATAACCTTTCTGAATTGTGGAAAGCAAAACTAAAGAAATTTAACATAATACTGCTCTTAGAAATTCCCACATGTAATCCTTGGAAATAAAATTTACATTGAGAAAAATTAATAGCTGCACATGGTAAGAAGAATATACCAAGTGGCTGAATCTTCATATCCCCATTATGGGTAAATCGCAGAACTTATTTCCCTTTTATATTGATTTTCATTCAACGTTTTCAGTTCTTTGAGATTCTCAGGTAGGTTAAGCATGACTCTAATCACATTGTCATAGTCCCATATATTTGTTTCATTTGTCACTTTTCCCCCCCCTCCTTAAATTCAAGATGCCAATAGATGATGAAAAAGCAGTTATTGGCTTAAATTCTCCATATTAACTTCCTATGATGTTCAACAAATTTGGTTGATAACAAGTTTACTTAACACTTTTCTTGATCCTGAGAGCAGCATATAACTCTATTAGGGAGATATTCTGTCTCCTTTTTCTGAATGAAAAAACCCTGAGAGGTGAAGCAATTTAACAAAATCATATTGCTAGTGACTGGAAGATCCAGATTAAATAAGGTTCTGGAACTGGACTACATGAATTTGAATTTCGGACCTGAATGACAGTTATAGACAGCCTCTGAAAAGTCCATCCCCCTGGGATTATTACTTCCTGGCATTCATTCCTTGTGTAGTTTTCTCTATCTCTGAATAGGGCTTACCTGTGTAGCCAACAGGATACTGTAAAAATGGCAGGTCTGACTTCTGAAGCCAGGTCATAAAAATCATTGTGGCTTATGCCTTGCTTTCTGGGGTCACTTGCTATAGAGATCAGCTGCATGTCATGAGGACATTCAAAAAGTACTACGGAAAGGCCTACAGGGCAAGCAACTGAAGCTTCATGTCAACAGCAAGACTAACTTGTTAGGAATTTTGAATAAATTACCTTGGAAAACCATCTTCCATTCCCAGTTAAACCTTCAAATAATTTCAGCTCCAGCCAGTGTCTTCACTGCAAACTCTAAGAGACCCTAAGACATAATTATATAGCTGAGCTACTATTAAATTCTTAATCAATAAATAATGTGAGGGAAAATAGATGCTTATATTGTTAAAGGATTTAAGCCTATTTTTTTCTTTCCTCTTATCAAGACTTTGAGAGTCTCAAAATTAAAATGTACCAATGCTGTGATAATATTTCAATATATTACCATTTCAATTTATATACATGTGTATAAAACAGCTTGTTGTGATTTTTAAAAGATTAAAAAATAAGACATTTATTAAGTGACTAAATATACAGCATATCTATTGAGTGATATAACTGTGTAGATTGTATCTTTAGTGAATTTTTAGATGATAAAGCCAATCAAATTTATAATAGTGGTTGAAAACCTTACCGCAGAAGTCAGTCAATAATTCAGTTTAAAAATACTGTACAATTCTATATAGTAAAGTTGCAGGATATAAAATCAACACACAGAAATCCCTTGCATTCCTATACACTAATAATGAGAAAATAGAA
This sequence comes from Bison bison bison, assembly GCF_000754665.1. NCBI lineage: Eukaryota > Metazoa > Chordata > Mammalia > Artiodactyla > Bovidae > Bison > Bison bison. The sequence goes on along the minus strand of NW_011439944.1, from coordinate 21 downwards.
AGAGAAATTAAGGAAACAATT
>NW_011439943.1:0-1574 GCF_000754665.1 Bison bison bison | reverse complement strand
TGTCGTCCCCTTCTCTTCCTGCCCCCAATCCCTCCCAGCATCAGAGTCTTTTCCAATGAGGCAACTCTTAGGGATCCCTAAAAGTTGTCACTTGTCTTGAAGCATTATTGTAACAACAAAAAATTAAGTGAGTAGATACATATGAGAAAGGTTGTGATCTAAGCGAAAGTTTCAACTGTATTAACTTTTCCAAAGACCTGTCTTTAGAATTCTTGAAGAGGATGAGGAAAGAAGTGAAAGATAGAAATGATAGAATTTTTAACAGAAAAAGAGACAACATTTGTATGCAGCTGTGTCTAACAAACATACTTAAGATGCTCATTCAGAATCAAAACGGTGAGTATGTACGCTTTCCTCAGTTCATGAAGAATCAAACCCCTCATTTTAGCTTCTTTGGGGAGGAATAGATATGAGTTACATACTGTAAACTGGGTCCTGTCTTATACTCATTAGTTAATCAAAGCTCAAGGTAAACTCAGATGTACTGACAAATTCAAAGCAACATTTTTAGTTAAGATTTTCAGAAGATAGGTCTTGAGTTCAAATTTACTTTCTCATCTATACCAGAAGCGGAACTCTGCATGCTGAATTTTCTCTCTCAGCTGGTAGCATTTCTACAGTTTAATATGCTCCTAATTCAAAACTACTTACTTCCAAGTTCTTGGTTTCCATAATAGCATTTATTTCCCCTGGTCTAACAAGAGCTAAAATTTAGCCAGAGTGTCTTTCCAGACTACATTAACCCATATAAATATTATAGCCTTATTAGAATAACTAAAATATTTAACCAAACTGAATAACATACTTGTATTCTCTCTTTGTCTAAATTAGGGTACATAAAATTAAGACCTACTGACTTTGAAGTGAATTTTATGTGTGTGTGTTAGTATTCATATAGTTAGCAATAAAGATTACCTATCTTTACTTGAATTGTTTTACCAATTGTTTTATTTCTAAAATCTAGTATTTTAGTAAAATAATGTGTTTAATTAAACTGAGATTTTATGAAAATTTTCCTAGTCTCTAGTTAATTTTTATTAGCCATTTTATGCTCCTTAAACTTTTACATTTCAGATAGTCTCACCTTATCTTGTTTAAAATGCTGGATCTTTTAAAAATATTTTGGTTTCCCAAGGCATAGATTCATATTTTCCTATCAAAAACATGAACTTGATTTGAATATTTAATCCTGGTGAGGCTTAGTGGGAATACAATAATTTCCACTGGGTGAGGCTTGGTGCTGTTTCTTTTCTAATGCTTGATAATTGATGATAAAACAATAGCCGCTGATGAGTGAGTGCTTATGTGGTACTTTTCCGTTCCTCTGAATGAAGGAAGAGTGTCATTATCCATGGTACAAAGTGTCAATATCAAGAGCTGTTTGCTCAGTGAGGCCAGGGACATTGAAAATGATAATTACATCTTTTCTTCCTCAAGGCCATCTAATTACAATAGAAAAAATGTGAATCCATAAATGACGATTCTCAGCTGGCATGATAAAATTAATCTCCTTACTCTGATCACATATATGTAACATGCTTTTATTTGTGTTATATATATATATATATATTTCT
>NW_011439942.1:0-1574 GCF_000754665.1 Bison bison bison | reverse complement strand
TGGCCTCTCTGATGTGGCTGGGCTGGATGGCATCGCTGTGAGCCTCAACACCACAGGCCGCAGTGCTCTTTTTTCTTTTCCTTTGCTTGGTCTTAGCCGAGTCTTGCCCAGCACTCCCATTCCCTAGGGATCCTGATGTGGTCTTCCCCGAGTGCTGTGAGCCTGCTGATGGAGCTGTTGGTGTAGGAGGAGGTGTGTTCTCAGGAGACTCTGGATAGGGCTTCATGCAAGACCCCTGTTCAAAGACATGTGGCTCTGAAATTAGGCAACCAGAACTTCTACTAACATTTTATTTAGATAGTTCATTAATTCAGTAATATTTGAAAGTTACAAATATAAAAACCCCATTTATTATTATCCAGTCCACAGAAATGATGCCATCATCTTGCCCCTAAGGGTCTAAATATATTAATTTCTAATCTGTCTGATCATTCAGATGAAAACTAGGATTCCTCAGATACAGCTTCCAAAATTTCTGCTGATTCAGTCAGATAGATATTTTTACTGAGAAGTTCTGTCAGTATTTCAAAAGCACTCAAAAGGAAGTTCTAAACTTTCCCCCCCCGAACAGGATGCCTTTCAGACATTCTCTGTATCATGGTGACCGGCCTTCACTTCAGGGTGAAATAACTCACACTCAGTGCTTTAGGGTCACTGCAGCTTTATCCCTAGCTCCTCCAACACCTAGTCTCTTCCTTCCTTCAGAACATCCCTCACATCTACCTGCTTTCTTTGACTATGCCTGCAAGTCTGTTCTCTCTCCCTGGTGGAGGTCCTTCAAATATTTGAAGACTGTCTATCTCATAGCCTCTTCTCTTCTACAGGTCAAGCACCTTAAGTCCCTTCTACCACTTATTATGAGACGTGCCTTCGGGGTCCTCCTCCCACCCCTATTACTCTCCTTTAGATGGCCTCCACTTTGTCAATGTCCATCCTCTCAGATGGTGCCTAGACACTGAAACAAAACAAAAGATATTGTGATGTTTCCTTTTCAGTACCGTCACAATATTTATTATTTATCATTATAAGAAACTTATAGGCAAATAAGTCTTTTTCATATATGGTATTATAAATCTATATTTTCCCGATCCTATCAACTGTAATAACTATGCTATCTACTGACCTATTTAAAAAATTATGCTAAACTTTGTAAAACATTTTGCTGAAATTCAGATACTGTTTTCAAGAATATTTCTTTGATCTGCTTGCCTAGAAACATCAAACAAGAAGGAATAAAGCTAATGTGGCATGAGTTGCTCTTAGGAAAAACAAGGTAATTCTTAGAGATCATTACTTCCAGAATATAAACCATGTGTTTGAAAAAAAACCTCTGGAAAATTAATTCAAATTAATATTAACCTTGATAATCTGAGAAACCTAAGTTTAACTAGCTCAGTTCTTTATATGGCTAGTGTTCAAGAATGACAATTATTAAAATAGAATGCATGTGATTAATTCCATGCCTTGTGTTTCCAATCCAATTGACTGTACATAGCACCTCCATTTGGATCTTCTTAAAATACCCTTTTGAACTCATCACTCTTTAGCCAAGAAACTTTCAATTCTTCCTTCCC
>NW_011439941.1:0-1575 GCF_000754665.1 Bison bison bison | reverse complement strand
TTCATGGCTGCAGTCACCATCTGCAGTGATTTTGGAGCCCTAAAAAATAAAGTCTGACACTGTTTCCACATCTATTTCCCATGAAGTGATGGGACCAGATGCCATGATGTGCATTTTCTGAATGTTGCCTTGGTATCTCTAATTTTCTTGAGCTAGGTAGGAAGAGTTAAAATCATTTTGTCTTGCATATTTCTTTCTGCCTGAGCAGAGTGTTCATACCTCTGTGCTTCCAGTCTTTTCATCTGTGTAGGTATGTTTTGCAGACATCAGCACAGCTCATTTGTACGGGCAAGGTTGTGTAGAACAATGTGATCATCTCCCACACTAGGAAGCTCTTCTCTGAGATCCAGAGTCTATATCACTTCAAAGGGTTGTCTTTCTTTTCCCATGTCCATTTGTCAATGTAGGTTTCAAAATGTTGACACTCTATTTTATTGCATTAAGCTAAGTTGGGATAAAAGCCCTTTTGCATATGAGCACCACCCTATCCATTCTTGGCATAAACCTTCGGTTTCCCACTCATGCCAGTGTCTGGAGGAGGGACTGTATGTATGCTGTCCTGTCATCATGGCGCAGTGGCAAACAAGATCTGGTGACCGATGAAGCAAGGGCTTCTTCAAAGAACACACCTTTTAAAGAGAAAGGACTTCTCACTGGAAGAATGCAGTATCTGTATCACTCACATGGTTAATTTGGCAAATTCAAAAATCAGTCAGATCAATTATGCAGCAACATGAGGATCAAATCTCTAGCTCATTCAGTCACATTTTGTCTTCCTACCATCTGTGTTAGCCTCCTGTGCTCTGTCAATGGGAAAGATTTGAGTGCTTTCAGAAAGCTATTTTTTTCATCTCTTATTTTGCTAATAGTGAATGAAAGTATTTTGGCAAAGACATCGGGATGATAACAATATGCTCAGACATAGATGTGCAGCTCTCTTTTCTCATCTCACAGCCTCTGATATGGGCCAGGTCCACACAGAGGAAGAAGCAAACCTTTCAGCAGAGATAACATGTGAACCCTGATAGATGACAATCCCAAAACTAAGCATTAAAAGCATTTTCTGGACGTTTCTCTCTGAGCTTTAATGAGCCACTGCTGAGACGGGTTTTAGCTTTTCTACTCGATGCTCACAATAGGCATTAAGTGGTCAGAAAAAGATTAAGAAGACACAAGATGAGAATATTGTGTATTTAGCTAAAGCCCCATATCCAGACTTATGAGCAAGAATAGTTGAAAATAAAAATAGGATTGTAGGGAAGAAATATTTCACAAACATAAATTCTTCCCTGGGCTTTTCTCAGAATACATGGTGACCTGAGGCAAACATCTCTGGAGACAGTGACACAAAGTGGACCCTGAAGGAGTAGGATTTCTTCCTCCCCTACTCAGAGCCCTTCCATCACTCACCACTGATTGTCTGATGTCCAAACTTCTTTATACCTGTGAGAGATCACCTTTTGGGTCCACTCGACTAGACCCTGGGGTGCCAGGCATCTGGTATAAACATCACTCTGGGAATGGCTGTGAGGATGTTGTAAATATTTGAATCCACAGACTAGGTAAAGCAGATTG
>NW_011439940.1:0-1576 GCF_000754665.1 Bison bison bison | reverse complement strand
TTCCCCCTGAATGTTTTGTGGTTGGTTACTGAACGCAGGGCAAGAAGGGGACTGCAAGGGCAAGGAGAAACCAGCCTAGAAGAAATTGGAGGCCACTGCAAGAGCAAAGAAAAGAGCCGATGTGTATTTCAATAAAAGATGGTGGCTCTGGGGATAGAGACATCTATCCCATGTCACATGGCTTTGGCTCATCCAGCAGACATTCCTAAGGGAGACTTGATAAAACCTAGAAAGTGATTGGATTCTGGTAATCAGAAAAAGGAAGAGTCAACAGACTCCTGGGTACCTAGCTAATAAGTCAGCCTGGATTTACAACCGCTCTAGGTAGGATATAATCACTTCCATTGCGGATATGTTTAAATCTGAGGCTGGTACAGAATTTTAGGTGGAGCTGTCTAATAAGGAGTGGTAAATACAAAGTATGCAGTTCAGGAGAGAATTGGAGCTGGAAACAGATTCAGAGAGAGCATCCTTGCTGAATGGAATTAAGTCCCCTTTACGTGCCACCATAATCCTGCCTACCTTTCCATCACAAAGCTGTCATCATCAACCGCAGCTACTTGATGTCTCCTCACTAGGCTGTAAATCTTGAGAAGTTGAGGAGTTTGTCTTGTTCTCTGCTGTATCACAATGTGTCTGGCACATACTAGGTCCTTTATTCAAGAAGGGAAGATGAGGAAAGGCAGAACCTTGGGGAACACCAAAACCTATGGGTCTGGCAGCAAGAGAAGACCATCAAAGAGACAGTCAGAGTAATCACCAGAACAAAAGAAAGAACTGCAGGATGAGCATTCGCAAGCAGTCAAGATGCTCCTGTCCTGCAGAGGTTTCCCACTTGCCCCATTCCAGCTTTTCCTCAAGAAACTTCCCCATCCACAGTCCAGTGACCAGGTCACTCTCCTTCCTCGAGAGGCTGATTAGAACAAAGATGGACACTTAACAGTTGTGTCCATCTGTCAGTGATGAGGTTTTGAGGGTAAGTCGAGGGAGAGCAAAGTCAGCGTCTTGAGGAGCTGAAGCCACAAGTCATTCTGGGGGAGCAGGGCTTCAGGGCAAGAAAAGGAAGCTAATAGCAGAGGGAGAAAGGGAATGAATAAACACAGTCTCCATTCCCAGTTACTTTCCAGTTTCCAGTTCTAGCCCCTGTAAGACCTGCCCTGACCCTAGGTTTTATGGGACCCAATAAACCTCTTTTATTCCTGAGCTACTTTGAGTGGACTTCTGTTCTTTCTACCCACCCAGATTGAACTAGAACTGTCTTTATTATATCTATCTATAGATAGATAGATATAGATATATCTACAGATAGATAGATATAAACTATATATGTGTAGTATAGATAACAACAATTTTAAAGGAAATCAAATTTCCATGGACTCACGAAAATCTTTACCTTTACTGGAGATTGTTGACAACCCTCTACTTATATTAAAAATATAATCTTCACTTGCACTTGAAACACTCCTGTTTAGAATTTAGAGCTAGAAGGAAGTTCAGAACCTGCCAAAGACGGAGGGACTTGATTGCCTGCAGACATATGCTGCTTAGTGGCCTAGAAGGGACTTCATTCCAAAAG
>NW_011439939.1:0-1576 GCF_000754665.1 Bison bison bison | reverse complement strand
TAAATTCCCATCTTATGAAGTGAAAATTTTGAACACCACTTTTAATCAATCATCTGAGTAATTTGCTTTTGCCCAGAACATGTATTCTTAAGTTTGCTATTCAGGTTCCTTGTCAGTTATTGAATATCTGCTTCTTGTTGGACTCTATCTTCTGGTAACCAAAGTTGGCTTAAATAAGTATACACGATACTCAGAATTTGGCCTCATGCATAGAGTCAAGTTTGGTGGAAATCTCCATTGCTTTTAGTTTTAATTCAGGTGCAAAATTTCCCCACTTTGCTATTGAACAAAAATAACTAAACCAGATAAAAGTCTGTGTGTATCTTTGTATTAACAAACACCAAACAGGATTCAGGCTTTTCTATTTTATTAAACACATCCTTAGGGACATTTGCATTCACTTGGATATATTTTCAAATTAAAAAAAAAGAATGTGTGGATAAAAAAATTTAATATAAATGCAGATACCCACAAAAGGAATTGAATAAATTAAGTACAAAAAGCAGTGTAGATCGAGCCAATAAATAAAAAAAATAAAGTTTCTTTACTGAAGTCAAGGGATTAGAAAAACTAACTTACCAAAATAGAAAGTGGAAAAACAGGAATCATTTCTCTTTAAGTTTAATGTATGTTCTATTTGGACACTTTGTTAGAAAAGGTCTAAAAATGCTTTGGTGGACCTAAAATTTGATTCTTGTTTTATAGATATTTGGTTTACAAACTAGGGCAGATTTCTCCTCCTCCTTTGGTGCTCAACTACTGACTTGATAGGAACTGCATATTTTGTATGTATCTTTTTAGAATGGTTCTCACTAACACTTGGAGACATGGAAAAATATAAAAATAAAACAATATAACAATCCTCCTTGTTTGCTATAATTCAGTACAACTCTCTCTATGGATGTATATATTTTATAAAAACAATAAGTTGTTCTTTAAGCAGTTAACTAGGGTAATTATGACATGAGGTACCTTTTTCATCAAATATCACTTTTAAATATCTTTCATTTCATTGATTTTCTTAATGGTAAAAGGCAGTTTTCTAATTATGACAAATTGGAATTAGGGGGTAATGTAAAAGGCTTTATCCTGATTCCAGTTCAGTCAATATTAACATCTTGTTCCCTTCTTTCCTGTATTTAATTTTATTTTAATTTCCTCCAGAGATCAAAAATAGCAGTGTATGAAAAGATGTGGACCTACATGCGATCAGCAGAGCCATCAGTGTTCACTAGGACTACAGCTGAGGGAGTAGCTCGTGTCCGAAAATCCAAGGGCAAATTTGCCTTTCTCCTGGAGTCCACTATGAATGAATACATTGAGCAGCGAAAGCCATGTGACACAATGAAAGTTGGAGGAAATCTGGATTCAAAAGGCTATGGAGTAGCAACGCCCAAGGGCTCTTCATTAAGGTGGGTGGAATAGTATAACAATATAACATGTGTTGTTATAGTATTCCACCTTCCCTGATGTCCCTGAGAGAATTATTTTGTTTTGTGTGTGAACATGGTATGTTTGTTTGTTTTTCTTTCTCTCCATTTCATATTTTTTGGTCAACAACCAGGTAATTTTTTTT
>NW_011439938.1:0-1576 GCF_000754665.1 Bison bison bison | reverse complement strand
GTTCAGGCCTGGCTGGGAAGCCCCAACCAGCAGCACTCTGCAGGATGTGTGTGTGTGTGTGTGTGTGTATGTATGTGTGTGTGTCTGTGTATCCTCTGCTACACTGGGGTAGGAGGCAGGAAGGATATGAGCAGACCCTGGGGTCAAACACGCCTGCCCTGATGAGAGAACGCAGAAGAGAAGCAATCAGTGATGCAGGCCTCTGTTTCCTCCCTACCGCCTGCTTCCTGGGCATTCGTTCATTCTCTCAGTCCCACTTCCACCTGCCCCCTCTATGCCCTCTTTATTCCTACCCTCCCACCTCCACTCCAGGAGCATGTGTGCAACTTGCACACACACACACATACACACACACCTGCAAATACACGCACCACCCCCAACTGGGCATCAGGCTGCTAAGTGGGGTGTGAAATACAATCTCCATGTGCGCCAGCGGCCACTCATTAAACACTTCCCTTTGCAGCTCCCCTGTGTCTCTTATTGTCTGGCCTTTGACACCCCCATCCGCTCCCCCCTTTAAAGGGACTACCTTTACGCAGAAGAGGGAGCTGTCTCCGCATCAGGACTGCTCTGACTTGTGCCTCACAGGCTGTGCGGTGTTCTAGGCCTCTTGGCAAAAACACAAAAGAGCAGCCTGCCCAAACAGGCCCAGGCAGGACAAGGTCCGCCCTCCTGCAGCTCTGACAGCCAGGCCTGGTGGAGGGGTGGGGGGTCCCCCGGAGAAGAAATCCCCTCCACACCCCCACCCCACGTACACTGCTCAAGAGCCAGGTTACAACTGTGGTTCCAGACAGCACCCCTGGATTCCCGTCCACCCTCACTGGGCCTCTCCTTGTGACAGGGAAAGATGGTGGTCCCAGTGCAGGAGGCCTGGAGGCTGGAAAGCTCTGGGCACCCAGCCCCGCCCCAGCCCTCCCGGACACAGCTCTGCTGGGCCTCCACATCTGGCAACAGAAACTTGAGCCTCAAGCGTGTCATCTTCATAAGACAACAGCTCTGTCTCCAAAACACTTTCCCATATGTTTGCTTCCAGCCCGGAGAAGATGGGTGGGGAAGGATTATTAACCCCAATTTGCAGCTGGAGAAATGCAGCTCATATCTGAGATGCTAGGAGCAAGATTTTAGAAGCAGGAGCTAGTGGTGAAGTGAAGGTGGGAACAGAAGAAAGGCTACCTGGAGAAAAACCAAGCCTGGATGGGGAGGGAAGCAAGCAGGAAAAAGCCCCCCAAGAACCTTGGGACCTTGATTCCTAGGATGATGGCTATTACTTATTGAACACTTAATATCTGCAGTGTTCTGACCTAAGAGCTTCAAATTCATTATTTCATTTATTTCTTACAACAAACTCATGCTATTATGGTTTCTGTTTTAGAAATGAGGAAGCTGGTTGATGGGCTCTCGACGTAAGGAGGTCGAACGCAGAGCCACTGCTTTCTAACAACTTGTTACGAAAATAGCTTCCTATTCTGTGTTGGGGTTTGGGAGCTCCCCACCCCCTTTCCCATCCCATCCCCTTACTCCCCTCCACCAGTGGCTCAGACAGTAAAGATTCTGCCTGCAATGCAGGAGACCTGGG
>NW_011439937.1:0-1576 GCF_000754665.1 Bison bison bison | reverse complement strand
GACTCGATGGACATGAGTTTGGATGAACTCCGGGAGTTGGTGATGGACACGGAGGCTTGGCGTGCTGCGATTCATGGGGTTGCAAAGAGTCGGACACGACTCAGCAACTGAACTGAACTGAATGAGTATATATATGGAAGCTCTAAGAAGAAGGGAAGTTGTACCTAAAGTAAGTGTGTAATCAGACTGGTCCTCAGAGAGGCCACTCGGTCCTCCTCCCAGCCACAGCAGCACGCTCACACCATTGCTGTCCTCAAGGTTTTTTTTTCCTTGCCAATTTGAGAGGTGAAATATAGACTCTCATCCTACCTTCAAACCTTTTTTTAAATTACAAATGAAATGTTTCCTGCATGTCTGTGAAAGATCTTTGTATCTTGCCTTTGTTTTTTAATGGGTTTATTAGAGTGGAAGAAAGACTGTACACCACGTGGTCACTTCTCTCTAAGGTCTTTGAGACCATGTCCTCTGCCCTCAGGTGCTTGTGGGAGAGGAGAGATTTTCGTGACTGAGACAAATGAAGTTATGAAGTTTATTAATAAGAAGAATACTTTGTCAGGTTACGTTTCTTTCTGGCTTGGTTTGGAAAACCCACTGTGCAGCACTTCTGTTGAGGAAGAGCTACAGACATAATTTAAAATTTTCTAGTACCCACTCTAAAAATGTAAAAAGAAGCAAGTGAAATTTAAGTTTGATAATGTATTGTTTAACCTAATGCAAAACACTACCATTTCCACATGTGATCAACATAAAGTCATTGATAAGATGTTTTACACTGTGTTTATTGTACTGCCTCCAAAAACTGTATTTTAGACTTTGCAAAATTGTATATATGTACATATTTTATGGTAGTTATAAAATATTTATGTACATATATATAGAAATACTGTATAAATGAAAATTATATAAACTCTGATTACAGAATTATACACACATGCACATACATGGCCCGCTTGGGATTTAAGTAGTGTTTGCACTGAATTTCTATGCAAAAAAATAGAAATTATTTTTCTAGTTATTCTCCCTAACTAGAGAATTGCAGTTTGTATGTTTAATTTAGCTTTACTGTATAGATGAGTAGGTCATTTCTCCATTTATTTTGTTTTTTTCTGTATTTTGACAAAGGTTTTTACAGTATTCTCCATAAAACCTACTTTCTTACTAGATTTATTCCTAACAGTCTGTTGGTGACATTTTAGAACATGATTGATTTTGTGTGCTGATCTTGTTTCCAGAAAACTTACTGAGTTCCTGGTTTAATTCTAACAGTGTGTTCATACAGACCTTCCTGGATCTTGTACTTACAACTGTACTGTCTGGCACTGGCAGCCTTATGTCCAGTCATGCCTGCTATCTTCCTGCCGTACTGCCCTGGTTAGATTCCCTCTGCAGGCTTGAATAGAAAAAGCTCAACAGCCTGTTTCCTCGTGACCCCAAGACGAGCGCCTCTGCTGAGGTGCCCATCACTGAGTTAGGGAATGGGTCCCTGTCTCCTCGTGACCCCGGGACGAGCACCTCTGCTGAGGTGCCCATCACTGAATTGGGGAATGGGTCCCTGTCTCCTCGTGACCCCAGGACG
>NW_011439936.1:0-1577 GCF_000754665.1 Bison bison bison | reverse complement strand
TGTCAGAAGCTTTCTCTATCTCCTTTATACTTTAATAAAACTTTATTACACCAAAAAAAAAAAAAAAAATCCTAAGGAATGTGGAGAAAGACAAAAAGTTTGTCCTTTCTTCCTCCTTGAGAATTCCAGACCCCTCTCTCCTTGGGGACCCCTGGACTCCCTATCAACCTGCCTAGGAAATGACTCTCTCAAGGCTAGAATAAAAATTCAGCAGAATCTCTGATTCACTTAAATCTTTTTGCTTATTCTAAAAGAACCAAAAGTTAGGAATTGTCTAAAGAAGGAACTCATCCCTGTTTTGGGGAAGATCTAAAACAGAGATCAAACCAGTCCTGCTTTAATTCCTGCTGTGGCTCTCTGTGACCTGGGACAAATCACCTGACTGCAGAACCTTGAGTTTTGTTAAGCTGATATCTACCCTATGGTGCATTTAAAAGAAGAAATTGAAAATATAAACGACACCACTAAGTACTCGGCATGGAGTAGAAGCTCCACCCATGTTAGTTCCTAGTCATCCATCTTCTTCCTCCTTTTTCTTCCTCTGTTCAGCGAAACAAGTGGGGGACCTCTCACCCAACAAACACTCAGGCAAGAGGGCCTAATTCGCTCACAGGTTAAATCTCTGTCTATGGCTGTCTGCTTTACAATTCAGACATCGTCACAACACAGACACAATCCTGCTAAGGCTTTCCTTTCCGGCAGTAAGTGTGGCTCCCAGGGGAGCCCCCCACTGTTTATCCTGTGGCCTCGCTCTGAGTGTCCAGCCCTAACTTACAGCTTGGCAGCAAGGTTCAGGGGGCTGTGTTAGAGAGAAAAGTGTTGGAGGCAGGAGGAAGATGAATTCCTGAATCTTCAGGCTAGTGCTGGGCATGGCTTTTCAAAACCTCAGCAATAGTTCCCAAACCCCTCAGACCCAGTGTCCCTTTTATTACCCAGGGATGATATATGTATATAATATAAACTATAAACATAATTTTAGAAGGTAAATATAATACTCTAACCATAATATAAAGGTGAAATAAAAACATAATTTATAATAATATTATAAATATTTTAATATGTAATATTCAGACATAACTAGACTGGAAGCATATATAGTATGCTGTATGTAGTATATGTAGTAGTCAGAGACCTGAACCACGTGTGGAATCACTGTGAATACAACAGCAACAAATGCCAACTGGTGGGTTTGCATAGGTATCAGTGACTCTGATGCCATAAGCAGCACTGTTGTTGATGACATAGATTTCTGAAGTGGTAAGCAATTCATGGTAAAGTTCTGAACAAAACAAATTATAAATCCCCTCAATCTACATCTTAGTTGCATTTCTGGGAAACTCGATATTTAAAATGGTGCAAAAAGTACTTTGTGTTTATATGTAAAATCAGGTTGGATTCTAGGTGCACTCAAATTGTAACAGATTTTTCACATTAATATCCAATGTTATTTTTATTTACTTTTTTAATACTTTTATTTATTTACTTATTTTTGGTTGTGCTGGGTCTTCATTGATGCAAGGGACTTCTCTAATTGTGGTGAGAGGGGGCGACTGTTCACTGCAGTGCACAGGCTTCTC
>NW_011439935.1:0-1578 GCF_000754665.1 Bison bison bison | reverse complement strand
TTTGCCCCTTTTTTTTTTTTTTTTTTTTTTAGGAACATCATGCTGAGGGTGCTTATTTTAATGGATCATTAAATATTTCTTGGATTTCCCCAAATGTCATTTTAACAGCACCCAATCCTACTATCTCTACAAACAAGTGGATCCTATGGTCTGCACATATTAGAGGCAATATAATTTATGTTTCAGATTACTGTTTCCAGATGTAGATTGCCTGGGTCGTGATACTTGCTCCATCATTACTGAGTACATGACTTTAGGAAAGATGTTTAACCTCTGTGCCTCAGTTTCCTCATGTATACTATGACAATAATAGTAACTTAATCATAGAATTGTTGTGAAGACTAAATTAGTGTTTGGCATAGAGTTTGCCACATAATCAACATTAAACAGTAGTTACTGTGATTAGTAAAGATTCAGTAACTAACTAGGTTTGTGTGTTTGGGGGCAGTTATCAGTGATTTCTACAAAATTTGGGGTAGTAAAGTTGACAATAATTTCATAAGACTTTGTGAAAGCAGAAGTGATTCACGGATGAATGAGGGTTATGATACTGATTTAGGACTTGTACTTGAAGCTCTAACACATCATTGACGTAATAGAAATATGGTAAATGGGAATAAGGATCTCAAGCCTGGGAGAAGGATTAGGACTGTAAGATAAAAACTGGGGACATGTCAACATTGCTGAATCTTGTAAGAACTGTGAAATTTGCGAGGAGATTTAATAAGTGCTAAATACTTTCTGTGGATTAGATACTGTGTCAAATGTTTTGAGAGGTTTTTTTTTCTTCTTTGATTTTTTTTCTCAATTTTTATTATTTCTCACAAATGGCTATTTTTTAAGTGAGGAAATTAAGGCTGAAGTAGATTGGTTTCTTAAAGTATCATAGCTGAAATCTACAAGCAAGCTATTAAACTAATGTCTAGCAAGATTACAGAACACAGGGTCATGATGAAAATAAGTTGATTATATCTCTGTATACTAGTGATAAGTTGAAATTTTTGAAAATTAAAAGTTTTTTAGTACTGTTTGTAATAGCATCAAAAATGCTAAATACTTAAGGATAAAACTAACAAAATATGAAGCAAGTACATGACACTGAAAATTAGTAAATATTGCTGAGAAAAAGTAAGGCAGACCTAAATAAATAGATACATCACATTCCTAGATTGGAATGCTGACTATTGCTAAAGTGTCAGTTGTCATCAAAGTGATTGATAGATTCAGTGCAATTGTGATGAAAAATTCAGCAGGTATTTTGTTGGAAATGAGAAGCTAACCTAAAATTTACATAAAAATTTACAGGACCCAGAATATCCAAAATAATTTTTTAATATGAAAGTGCCAGTATAATTCAACAAAGAATTATATAATCTTTTCAGCAATTTGCTAGAACATTTTGATATCCATGTGCAAAAAACTAAACCACAATCCTAATCTCAAAATATAAAAATTAATTTGTTAGATACGTTTTGGGCAGATGTTTTCTCCAACTCCATTATTTGTCTTCCTTTTCCTTTTTTATCAGAAGAGCAAAAATTTCCTTTTTCATGAAGTGCAGTTTAACAACTGTTTTCT
>NW_011439934.1:0-1579 GCF_000754665.1 Bison bison bison | reverse complement strand
CAGCCCAGCCCAGCAGCTGCCCCCCCCCCCCCGCCACAGGGCTTAAGACTGCAATTCAGAGAAGCCAAGAGGGAGCCCTGGGACTGGGGCGTGGGGAGGTCAGAGCTGGGAGTTGGGGTGCTGCCTCCTGGGCCTGACTCTGAAGCCTGGCTTCCGGGCCTCAGTGTCCTGCTGAGCAGGGTGGCCTCAAGGCCCAAGTCCACAACCTTGGGATCTGGTCCTCGGGATGCTGAGTCTCCATGGAGCCCAAGGAAGCGAAGGTTTTTACCCCTGCGGTTGGCCTGTGAGCTGACTACACACCCCAAGGCCCTGGGACCCATGGGCACTGGTCAGGGGCCCTTGGCTAGCCTGGCCCTCTCCTTCCAGTATCCATCCAATCGCTGACCTGCGGATCCCTGAACTGTTTATCTCGGAGAAGGTCAGTTCAGCAGCTTGCCACGAGAGGGCGGCACGGGAACAGGAAAGGAATGACGGCCCAGGTGCCTGGTCTGCATTGCAGGCAGATTCTTTACTGTCTGAGCCACCAGGGAAGCCTCTCCGGGAGGCAGCAGCCAGCCTGCTTTTGCAGAAGCTCTCGCTGCTTCCAGCTACCCAGAAACAAAAGCAGCTCAGACTCAATTTGATTTGGGAAATGGGCAGATGCCACCCAGCCAGGCACTTTGGAGCCCGATGTGGTGGCCTGGGGAGGCCTCTTGCAGAGGCCCCAGCGGATCTGCAGCCACTTCCTCCCTCTGCCGGGTCCAGCAACAGGGACTGCCCCTCCTGGGTTCTCCTGCAGGAGACAGCATCTTCCCCCCGTGCCCCTTCCCCCTCCCATCAGAGCACCCCCCATCAGCTAGCAGGGTTCCCCTCGCCCTCACCCCTTCTCCACCAGGAAGAAGCCCGCTTCCACCTGTGTCAGGAGCCCCATTCTAGTCAGGCTCTGCCAAGCTTGTGGAGGGCTCTGCAGCAAGACCTAGGCCTGGGGATGCTTCCCCACCTGTAAATATGAGGTCAGTGGCTCAGTGCCCTCACCCGGCTCTAAAATTTGAGTGTGCATAGGCACCTACTTCACAGGGATGCTAAGGCTAGGGCTATCTTGCTCTCTCTTCTTGGAGTGTCCCTCCGCCTCCACACAGGTTGCTCCCGTTTCCCCTCTGCCGTGTCCACCTATTCACCTAACACACACACACACACGTTCCCTCAGGCTCCAGGACCCTCCCTAGGTGCATCAGAAATCCAGAGCCTTTATCTCAGGGCTCCAGGGGCACAGAGACTGCAGGTAGCATGTGTTGCTGCCTCTCCTCCCCCAAGCCCTTCTGCGTCATCTCCCTCCACTGACGCTCCTGCCGCACCAGGCACAGGAGTCTGCAATTAGAGCCATCAGGTGCCCGCATCACAGTGATTCAGCCCAGCCAGGCGATGTTGCCATGGAAACCCCCTCCTGAACGGGATGGATGCTGAGCCCCTCCCGTGGCAGTTTCCATGGAGAAGGGCCTGATGTTCTCCAGTAATCTCTGCAGTCCTTTGTTCCTCACAGCAGCCCTGGCTTCATGCTAGCAGCTATTGATGGGGTTATTGTTGTGTTTTTTTTTTTTTT
>NW_011439933.1:0-1579 GCF_000754665.1 Bison bison bison | reverse complement strand
TGTTTGTTTTATTTCTTCAAAATCATTTTTACACTTTTATCTTTAATTTTTGTCCTTCTGTTTCTTTTGGGTTTTTGTGGGTAGTGGTGTTTTTTTAACCTGTAGCTTGAGTTAGATACTTAGTTCATTAATCTCTAGTCATCCTTATTGGTAGAAATATTTAAACATATGTATACCTATGGCTGATTCATGTTGTTGTATGGCAGAAACCACCACAATATTGTAAAGCAGTTATTTTTAATTGAAAATAAGGTAAAAATAAAGTAAAGCTTAAAAAAAAAGTAGAAGCTAGTAGAAAAAGCTGTATTTAGACAGATCTACCCCTTCAGGATGGCACATTGGATTTTCCTAAAGTAAAATGAACCCTCCACTTGGCTGATAGGTAGTAAAATGCGTCCAGTAATGTTGTGAGTGCCCTGCATGTGGCTGATTTTGCCTGTCTGGTGTTCTCACTCCTTGCAGTTGTGTACCGTCAGCTATGGGAAAGTCAAGCTGGTCCTGAAGCACAACAGGTAAGGGGCTCCGTGAAAGGCCCACCAAGGCGTTTTCACCCTCTGCGTATCAGCGGCAGGAAGCTAACGTTTGTGGAATGTGCTCTGCACTAACAACTACTCCCCAGAGTAAGGGGCTAAAGGGAATGAGTGAAGCTGTGTGGCCAAAACTGTTCATTCACTGACCACTGTGTTCTCCTAGCAGTGTAGCTGGGGTTCAGATCCCTGCTAGTTTGTCTTCAAAGTGGGGCTTTGCCAACAACCCTTCTGTGTTATATCATGACCAGTAGCTCATCACTCAGCTTTGGCAAAGGGATGGGGAAGGGTGGATGTGGAGAGAAGCCGGAGGCCACTATCCCCAGACCATCTTAAGAATGCTAAATGGACTCTTCTGCAAATTCTGTCCTGGTCAGTAGGCTTCTGCTTCCTCCCCTTTTATAGATACTTCGTTGAAAGTTCTCATCCTGATGTCATCCAGCATCTTCTCCAGGATCCTGTGATCCGGGAGTGCCGCCTGAGGAACTCTGAGGGGGAGGCCACCGAGCTTATCACCGAGACTTTCACAAGCAAGTCTGCTGTATGTGGGCTCCTAGGTCACCCTCAGGGGTTGGACACATCCAGGATTTTAGCCCTCAGGTGCTTTTAGTCCAGCATTTGCAGCCTAGTAGTCCTGTAGCTTTCTTGCAGCTTTGACTGTTGCTTGGTAGCAGTAGGGTTAAATGTTTTGTGCAAGTCCAGATCCTGCCTTTCTCTTTCAGATTGCTAAGAGTGTTGAAGGTAGCGGTGGGCCCTCTACTTCCCGAGTGACAGATCCACAGGGTAAATCTGACATCCCCACAGACCTGTTTGATTTTTATGAGCAAATGGACAAGGATGAGGAGGAAGAAGAAGAGACACAGACAGTGTCTTTTGAAGTCAAGCAGGTTAGTGAACATAACCCCTCCTGGTTGCTTCTCTAAGCGGATGTCAGAAGCTGGTCTGGCCCTGCCTAGACTGTCCATAGTTTGTGTGAGAGGAAGGAACCCCTGTCTATCTCCAATGTACTGTGGCATCATTCTTCCTGATGAAGTTATATCTGAGTGTCCCAT
>NW_011439932.1:0-1580 GCF_000754665.1 Bison bison bison | reverse complement strand
GAGAAAATATATATGGCTTTCTTCTGACTTGAGTGGTGTGATTAAGATCTTTTATTCAGGCTTAACATGTTTTTATTTGTTTATCTGCTGAGTTCATATTGCCCAAATGTCCGTCGATGGTTCCAATTATCAGCCCTACTCCTTGACAGTGTCCTTCCCATAACTTGGAATAAATAGGAAACTGAGGTGTGAGTGTCCACAGGAGAGTGTCCAAAGGCAACCAGCCTGTGAGAGGATCTGGGATGGGCAGTCACCTGAATTGCAGTCTACTCCTTTAGAATAGTGTGATTGGAGAGGCCAGCAGGGCTGACCCTGTCCTTTTTCCTGAGTATGGAATACTTAAGATTCCCCTCAACCCCTTTCTCCCCATCTAGCACCTCCATTCTAGGGAAAGATAATTTCCCCAAAACAGCCCAGTCACTTTATTCCCTCTGTTTTTAGCGTGCCCTTTACTATGGGTTCTGTGTACCTATAGTATTGGTACTCCATACAGATCCCTACATATCATCCAGGATTTTAAAAGCAGTCCCATTTTATGCTATTAAAAGAACCGAGTCCTAAAGAATATGTGGGCTCAGGAAAAGACATGTGAGCTCCATCCCACAAGAAGTCGTGGGAATAAGCTGTCTAGTGTATTGATATTACACACTGAGGCTGATTAGATTGGCTTTTTTTTTTTAAGAAAAGTTGCTTTTAGATGCAGGTTGATATTCAACTGGTGTCTTTGAATATATGGTGACTAGAAATGAGGAGAGTCAGGAATGTCCTGGAGGTAAGAGGCAAGGGACTTGGAAGGAGTGGACACCAACCAGCCACAAGCAGAACAGTCAGGGCCAGGCTCTCTTACTCACCTTTAGGCATGCACTCATCACATAGAACCACTGTTTCGGGCTTTCTTCATGCCTGACTCCACCAGGCCTTGGACCATGTCTGTGTTCTGAGTGTCTGAATGATGTATTGATGTCTTTGAAGATCTTTGCATATCGTGCAGTTTAGCATGACTTAATCCAAAGCAATGGAGCAGTGAGGGAGGGAACACTAGGGAGTAGAAGCTTTTCTTTGTATTAAGAGGGCCTTGAGGGAGTAGTCAGAGTAGGTAGGGTCTGGCCTCTGAGGATTTTGCCCCTAAGGAGTTAGAAGTTGGGTAGAACAGTTCAGGGGGGTGGAGAAAAAGGAAGGTCAGAGTCTGTATGGGATTGAGGAGAAATGGTCTGGTCTTCCATGTTTCTTTTAGAGTTGGTTACCTCAGGGCAGAAGCTTACAGTGTCATAGGATTTCTTCTTCCTGTCCCTAACATACCACATCAAAGTCAGATGTCCTTTTGTGGCTTAAGTGTCCTAGATTTGAGGGTGATGGGTGCGGTAGTCATGTCTAAAAATATGTTGCTCTTGATATAGAAATGGTGACTTTTTTTCAAGAATTGATTTGGATGTCGTTCAAGCCTGTGTTGCAGAGAAGGCAGTGGCACCCCACTCCAGTACTCTTGCCTGGAAAATCCCATGGATGGGGGAGTCTGGTAGGCTGCAGTCCATGGGGTCGCTAGAGTCGGACACAACTGAGCGACTTCACTTTCACTTTTC
>NW_011439931.1:0-1580 GCF_000754665.1 Bison bison bison | reverse complement strand
TGGATTATAGTCCCTTGAAGAGCTTAATACAATTACATGCCTGGCCATGAAGAAATCTGATTGGTCTGGGGTGGGACTTGTACATTCAAAAGACCCCCTGAATCGAATCTGAATCTGAATACAGCCAGAGTTGGGAACCTCGACAGTGGTATAAGATGTAGCTGAATCTCTAATTCTGGTCCTTTCTTCTGAAAGAAAAACACCAATAATGTGGAATTATCAAGTTATGATTTATCTTTTTTTTTAACCAAAAAAGTAGAACTTAAAAAAAACCCCACTGGGAAAACAATTCTAGTTATTAGGCTTCTTTTAAATAAATGTGTTGCTTTATTTCTTCTATTTATCCTTTTTAATTGAAGTGCCATTAAATAGGAAAAGAGCCAAGAGACATGCCATCACAGACTAGAGATATTAGTAGGCCAAGTGTTTTAATTGGGGTTTCTTAAACCTCCTCTTTGAAGAATTTTCATGTCATCTCCCACCCTAGGGACCCATTTCTTCCATTTTTCAGAGCCATGCTTAGTTTTATGGACTCTGGGACATTCCAGTCTAGCTTTAGCTGTCTGGGTTCATTCAGCATGTAGGGAAGAACCCATAGGTAGCTTCAGGGGTATTGTGATAATATAATTATTCAATTTAGTCATAGACTCATCCATGTTCATTTTATTATGCTTCATAATTTACAAATATATTCTCATATATATAAAATATGCCATTATGTTTCTTTAAAAAGAAATAGCTCAAAGTCTTAAAATGATGCTAAATGTGTAATTCCTTTAAATGTGAAGCATTTAAGGACCAAGACGATCTTCCCAAACTGCCAGAGATGAGTATGCCTCTCCCTTGGCTGCCCCAGTTAGGATGAAAACTCAGGCAGCTTTAGTGTTGGAAGGCTGCTTCAACTGTGTTGATCTATACTATTTTTTGTTATTCTCCATAAAATTAAAAGTAAAATAGTAAAGTATATCCTGGTCAACAAGGAAAAACTATCATCCTAACCAACACATGTGTTGGAAGAAATCAGTCTGCCATTGACCTGAGCATTCTTGCTGAGTAGGTCAAGGATAGAGGCCCTGCTCTTCGACCAAGCCATTTGTCAGGGTTGTGTTTGCAGTGAGCAACTTTGAGGGATGAAGCAACATCTCTTCCCAGTCAGAGAGCAGCCTTGCTCAACATTCATGATAAAAGTGATAGATTCTACAAGCTCACTGTTCTTCACCTATGTCACAAACCCACGCATCCACCTCAACATCCAACCAGGCCCACCTTCATGGGGCTTACATGGAGCACAGAGAAAACTAGCAGCAACACTATGCTCATGCTGCTTGCTGTGCTGGGACCAAGGCTTCTGCCAGCATCTGTGAAACAATAGCAGGCTAGCTTGTTAACTTGCAAGTAGAGTAAAATTCCAGACCTGAATTTCATGGAGGCTGCCAGTTTGGGGACAAAGATAAGGTGATGATAGATATGGTGTTCTGGAAGACACCAACTTCCTTCTTGGAGAAGGAAATGGCAATCCACTCCAGTACTATTGCCTGGAAAATCCCATGGACAGAGGAGCCTGGTAGGCTACAGTCCAT
>NW_011439930.1:0-1580 GCF_000754665.1 Bison bison bison | reverse complement strand
TTCTGTGAACCCTTCTACTTCGTTCTTTACCTTATTTTTCTCTCTTGGTTGTTTCTCAGCCTTTCTTCAATGCCCTTTATTAAATCTCATGTGAATCTATTCTTCCTTGAGCATCTTGAGATTTAGCCTTAATTTCAGATAGAATTTTATCATTTTTCCTGTACAGTAAATCCATCTCTTTTCTTCATCTTTTTGCCTGTTTCTGATTTCTGGATTCCTGATATAAGGGTTTGTCTTGTTGCCTCTCCAAATGCTTGAGGATGTTAAAGCCAGTTTAGAGTGCTGTCTGTGTTAAATAGCTTCCTTCTGCTTTGTGGTGTTTGTTTCCTTGGGGGTGGCATTTCTTTAGTTGAAGTATTTATTTCCTTTAACATTTTATTACAAAGAACTTTATATATCGCAAAAATTGAATTTTAAGATGAATACCTGTATCCTCATGAGCTAGATTCCACAACTGTTATCATTTTGTTCTAACATATATACTCATCTGTCTGGCCATCTATTTTAGTTTTTGGAAGAGTTTGAAAGTTGCAGACATTAGTACAGTTCATCCCTAAACACGAAAGCAAGCATGCCATTAGGCAGCTTAGAGTTAGTTAAAACAGTATCTTCTGAGGTAAAATTTACCTCCAGTAAAGTGCATAAATCTTTAGAAAGCACCATTCTCTGAACTCTGGCAACTGCATACAGCCACATAAATCACATGTTATAAAAATTCAGAACACTTTCACTACCACCACCATTTCCTCATGCCCCTCCCAATCTGTGTCTGCTCTATGCCTTCTGGTGAGGGGGTGGGGGTTCCGGTCACACACACACACACACAGTTCTGATTTTTATTCACCTTGTTTTGGTCCATCCTAAAATGTCATGTAATGCCATCACATGTATATACTCTTCTATAAGATATATTTTCCCTCAGGAAAGCTAACGGGTGTGCAAGCAACAGCTCACTAGGATGTGCTTGCTTTTTACTTACACAGGATTTGGAGTGTGGGCATTCTTGGTCTCTTGGTCATGTTTAAGGTGTGGTTTTGTAGTCTTATTTGTTTCTGCTTTTCCATACTCTTTGGAGGATATGTAGAGAGACCTAAATTTAAATAACCATTCATAACACTTCTGAGTGTGAACATTTTCAAACATAAAGGAAGACAGAGTGACTAATATTCACCCAAATTTAAAAATTACCAAAATTTGCCACACTCAGATTTGATCCCTGGTCAAGGAAGTAACATTCCACATGCTGTAGAGCAACGAAGCCTGCATGCCACAACTAGAGTCCGCGCACCGCAACAAAAGATCCTGCATGATGCAACTAAGCCCCCTTTGGCAGGCCAAAAAAAAAGGATACATTATATATATACACACGCACACACGTATTTAGAAATACATATATTTGTGTCAAACCCTCCCTCATAAAAGGAAAGAGAATGACCAAATATGAAGGGATAACAGTTCCTACAGGACAGAGGTGGGCGGGGTGGGCAGAGGGGCCCTCACAGGGGTGCAGGTTGCAGATAATGTTCTAGCTCTGAGGCTGGGTGGTAGATTTATTATTTGTTATTTTATAATATTATCAT
>NW_011439929.1:0-1581 GCF_000754665.1 Bison bison bison | reverse complement strand
TTTTTTGGGTTTTTTTTTTTTTGGTCACTTTGGTATGAAATAAATCATTTAAAAGTACTAATATCCTATTAAAGCTTTAAAATTTTGTTAATTGAACACCCCTATGATAAATATAGTATAAAAATGATAAAAATCTTTTAAGTAATTTACTTGGGATATGTGTATACATGTGGGTATGTGTGTGTATGTGTAGAAAATGACTTCTATTGTACATTAGGTTTTGTTTTTGATCTATGTGATGTGCATAGTGTACATTTTAAAGCATGGTGTACAGATGCTATAAACAGACATTTATAGCTCAATTTCTGTATTAAAAATTAACCTTTATCTTTTTCCCATTTGTGTACTCAAGAATACCTTGTTCATGTACCCTCTTTAAATAGTATACTTTCAAATAGAGATAGGGGTTCCCATTCCCTCTGTTTACTAGATTTAGGAAAAATAGTGATCAGGTGTGCTATTTCCTCACTGTAATATTTGCTGCAAGGGTATATAATGTGGTGTATATTCATAGCCTGCTTAGCTGATTACCTCTGGTCACTCCTTCTTTATCCCAGCTCTCTTACATTTGGAATGCTGGTGAGGCTGTATATTGGTTCTCTGTGTTCATTGTAATGGGAGAAATTGCATTTCTGGCGGAAATGTTTTTGGTAGTTGGGAATATTCAGGAAGGAAATGTTAGGACTGTGAAAGTCTGTAGACTTCCCCCCATACTATCCTCAGGTATGTTCATTTTTGAATGATAAAATATAGATGAGGAAGATTAACTCCAAAATTGGAGGAGTACCTTTTCTAAATATGAACTGAATTTGCAAAAAGGTAGAGTTGAACTCTCATATTCATTGGTAAAAAGTTTTTAAATTTTCATCAAGGGCCTCTCCTTCCATTGCACAAGTTGGAGTGTGTGAAGGGTTACATCTGAGTGTCCACATTCTCATAATAGATTATGCATGTATTATAAAAATCTAACAGAAGTATCTTAAGGAATGAGTGCCTTTTTTTAATTTTTGCAAATTTTTATGGGCTAGATTTGGCCTTGCTCTCCTATTCCATCATGAGAGTGAAAGAACCCTTATTTACTTCTTATCAAAAGGCAGGTTTTGCTTATTGTGTCAGGGAGGTTACATCTTCAGAGAAGGTTACATCTTCAGAGAAGTAAAATGACCTTTTTCCCTCTTCCTTAATGATGTATGGTGGAATATGTAGAAATATATATGAATGTATCTCCATTCCATCATGATGCTGATGCTTCTGAGCATGACTCATGAGTGTGTTGTCTTATTGTGCATGTCAAGGAATACTGCACAGAGTATACCCGTCATACAGCTTCTGCTTCAGCAGTTCACGGGCAGGATTGTTTCATCTGTACCTCCATTCACTTTTCCTTTTCTGCACTATTTTGAAACAAATTCCAGACATATTTTGCCTTAAAAATTCAGTGTATATCTCTGAAAGAGAACTCTTCTATTTTTTACATTATTATTCGTAATATGTGATTTTTAAAAAATATCTTCAAATACTCAGTTGTCCTAAGTTGTTTTTTTTTTAGTTTTTTTTTTTTTTTTAAAAAAACTTTTTTTT
>NW_011439928.1:0-1581 GCF_000754665.1 Bison bison bison | reverse complement strand
TGGACATGAGTTTGAGCAAGCTCTGGGAACTGGTGATGGACAAGGAAGCCTGGGATCCTGCAGTCCATGGGGCTGCAAAGAGTTAGCCATGACTGAGTAACTTAGCTATGCTGTCCAAGAATGCAGTCACTAGAGAAAGACAGCCATTTAAATTTAAATTAATCAAAATGAAGCACAAAATGTAGTTCCTCACTCACACTAACTACATTTCAATTGCTTAGTAGTCATATGTGGCCAGGGGCTACTGCATCATACAGCAGACAAAGCATTTCCATCATCTCAGAAAATCCTATGGGAAAGAGCAGCTCTAGGTAATTTGCACGACCCCAAAGAGAGAAGGTGGGGGTTCAAAGTGCGAGACTCTCTGACTAGTTTATGCTAAACCAGCAAGTTCAGTCCACTGATGGAGCCTGCCCTACAGAGTGAAATACTCTATAAAATGGCTGGCTCCTGGGGCAGTAACAAATGAACTATTGATCATCACTTTATATATTTCTGCTAGCTTCAATGGGATACTTTTTTTTCTGGTGTCTAATAAATTCACTAGAAAATCACATGTCAGAGGGTTACAGACTTAAACAAATTGTACCTCACCCTAAAACAGAACAATTCCACCAACAAGGAGCCTTTCCAGAGAATAAACAAAAATCATTCGTGTATTGTAGCAATGGCTTGTCTTGGGGAGGTAGAAACAGAGGAAATCAAAAGAGAATTTTAGAAATGTTTTAAAATTCTTTTGTTTTAAAACTTTCTGTTAAAAGGGACAAAAAAATAAATTCTTCTGAAAAACCAGTACTTCTTAGCATCAAAACCACTTAAGGAGATAAATACTTAAGAGTGAAAAAAACATACATCTTTCAGAAAATGCAGTAGTATAAAGCAATAAGAATACAATTCACTGAATCATTAATGCAAGTTTTATCTACTGTGATATTTTGTGCAGCTGGTATTCCATTACATATTACACATTTCCCAGTAGAATGTTTATTTAATTTTCTTGATTTACCCTCATCATTGTATGAAGATGTTCCAATCAATTTTAAATTAATAGGCTGACTTCATTTCAAATATGCAGACTGCATTTTACTGACATATTGTGAACACTACAAAAGGCTGATTATCTTTGTTGAACTATGCCAAGATACTCTGATTTTTTCAGCCTTTTCACCCTTGAGATTTTAAACTCAACTCTTTAGCCAAAGAAATTGAACTAGCATAAACTATAACTATTAAGATGAGTTGCATTTAAAAGTGTTTTAATTCCCCACAGCTTTCTACACAATTCAAAAATTATGTATATTTTTAAAACTTACAAAATGTTCCTTAGAGTTGGGAATTTTATTCCCATAGCAATTAATATCAGTGGATAATCCTTAAAAAGTATGAACCTTAATGACTGGCTTAAAAATGTGTTTATTTAGAGAGGCAAACAGCCAGAAAAACACGTTTAGCATTTGGAGTCAGAAGGGCTGGATTTGATGACCAATTCTGCTGATTCTTGAAACCTGTTTCTTTATGGAGAAAATGGGCCTAGTAGGAAGGCAAAATTTAAAGGGAGTTGTTGTAGAGATGATACAGAGT
>NW_011439927.1:0-1581 GCF_000754665.1 Bison bison bison | reverse complement strand
GGGTTTGGGTGGACTCTGGGAGTTGGTGAGAGTCGCAAAGAGTCGGACATGAGTGAGCGACTGAACTGAACTGAACTGAACTGAATGCATTAGAAACTTGAAAAATAAGGAGAATCTAACTCTTCGTCGAATGTATCGTAAAATTTGCTGGAAATTATCTAGGGAATATCAACATTTGGTTTCCCAGATAAAATAATCTTGGACCAATATTGATGAGTTTTCTTTTGATAAGTATATATTTACAACTGATATAAAAAGGAATATGAAATCTTGATGCAGCATGCTAAGAAAAACTTTATTTGTACTCTATCTGCTACTGACTCAATCGAATGCTTTCTAATCTGTGCTGAATTTAATAGGAAATAATATTTGTTGCCCCTGTTTGGATGATGAAACTATTTTGGCTAATTATATAAATTAAGGTGGTAAAATAGGGACCATTCAACATAAGTATTAAATCAACTTTTAGACATTTAGTTTTCATTCATATGGATGAATGAAAATTGTAGATCATTTGAAACCAATTAGGTCAGAAATCAAGGACAAAATACATTGAAGAGAACACTGACAATAAGGAAATTGAGCACAAAATTATTTCAATTAAATTTTTTTCTGGGCCACAGAAATAAAAATAGAATAATATGCATAATTCTATAACAACTTTGAACTAAAAAATACATTTTTACAAAAAGTTTAGAAAAATCAACTTAAAAGTGTGAGTGGGAATGAATAGATCAATAACAGTTGTAGAAATTTTTTAATTGTCAAAGAATTATTGTCAAGAAAGTGACTGAATCCAGATGAATGTCAATTCATTCATCAAAACCTATTTATTACTCTCCTACTCTGTGCCAGGCACTGAATTAGGTGCCAGCTACTCAGTGGTGAATAAAACTAGTGTGGTGGTTGTATTCGAGGTTGAAGAAGGAGGAAAGGCAACCAAGTGTTATAAGTTTTTTTAGGAGATTAGATTCATAAAGGAGCGATCTCACTCTGATCTCATTTTGGAAAACTAACTAGGTGAAGTACCAGAAATTAAAAAAGTGGAGAGTTAGTATTCTTGGAAAGGAAAAAAATAAGAAAATAAAAATGAATATCTGATCTTGGTTTACAAATAAAATGTCAGACGAAAATGTGATCTATGATAAAACAGCAAAGGAAAAAACCATGAAAGAAAACGTTAGATTTATTGACTAAAATTTTTTCATATTAAAATGTCATGAATGTAACAGAATGGCAAATGACAATATTTAAAATGTTAAAATATGTAGCAATGAAAAATATGTAAGATGTTACATGAAGTTTAATATATAAACTAATCTGCAGTAAGTCAAGGAGAACCAATACCCTTAAAATAGAAAATGTTCAATAAACATGCATAGGACATTCACAAATTACTTTTGAAGAAAAACAATGCTGCCAGAAAACATGAGTATTTTGGTTCTCCTAATATCAGCTCTTAAGATGAGGCTTTGTTGCAGATAGTTGTGAGAGGTAATCATGAGAAAATCAAATGAGGGGCCAAGGAGAATAAGCTATGAATGGGGGAAATTAACTATACATAAGTGGCTAAGTGACTGG
>NW_011439926.1:0-1583 GCF_000754665.1 Bison bison bison | reverse complement strand
GGGGCTTGGTGGGGGTCCCCCAAAGGCCCCGGATTGACAAGTTTAATGATGGCCACTAGGGGGAGCTCCCCACTACCTCCTTCAGATCACACCAGCCCTGTCTCCACTCCCAGGGAGGAAGCCCTTTGATGGAACCCAAACAGGAAAACATGGGCAGGAGGTCCCCAAAGGGAGGCACATCTGGTGTGACAAGCAAAGTGGTCCAAGGTTCTGGGGTCCACGTGGCCGGATCTGTTCAGTCTTCTCTTGGGACCTCTCTTGAGCCCTCCCTGTGTTAGAATTTTTCTGGCTCTTCAGGTTGGATTCCAGCTTCTCAAGCCCTAAGTGTCCAGATGTGCCTGGGCAGTGTCCTCCTGCAACGCTGGGCAGGGGTAAGGTGAGGCCAGTTACAGAAGAGACGGGAAGGCCCAAGCTGGGACTGGACACAAGCTTCAGTGAACAAACTAGAGGGACTGAATAGCTTCTTCATGAACCACCATCAAGGGCACAGGCTGCTGGTCAAGAAGAGCTGGACTCAGGGACTTGGCCTAAGGTCCTTCTGTCTCGTAATTACCAACAACCTCATGAGGGACGTGGTATCTCCATTTTTATAGACAAGGACAAGTGACCAGAGAAGCGACAAACCCAAGACCACACAGCTGTGAGTGGTGGGCTTTGATTCAAACCCAGTGCTGTCTGACACCAGAGCCCAGCTTCTGTCTGTCCCACACCTCTGCCCAGGAGAGCGGCATGAGTGGCTCAGGAAGCAATCAGACTCCAAGGACCAGAGAGACCTACAAAGCCCCAGAGTCCATCACCCCACTGGACTTGGGACTTTTTTTTTTTAAATATTCTAAGACAGAAAATCAATTTATTTTATTTTACTATTGCTTGTTATAAACATGATAGTTTAGGGAACATTTAGCAAAAAAAATTGAGGCAAATTCTATATGCTTCCAGTGGTGCTGAGTCAGTTGGACAGCTGTATGTAAATCAACGAAGTTAGGCTACCCCCTCACACCATATTCAAAAATAAACTCTTAATGGCTTAAAGATTTCAAAGCAAGACATGACACCGTAAAACTCCTAGACAAGAACATAGACAAAACATTCTCTGACATAAATCGTACCATGGTTTTCTTAGGTCAGTCTCCCAAGGCAATAGAAATAAAAGCAGAAATAAACAAATGAGACCTAATCAAATGTACAAGCTTTTGTACAGCAGAAGAAACCGTAAACAAAAATGAAAAGACAACCTACAGATCAGGAGAAAATATTTGCAAATGATGCAACCGACAAGGGCTTAATTTCCAAAATATACGAGCAGCTCCTAAAATTCAATACCAAAAAAACAAACCACCCAATCGAAAAATGGGCAGAAGACCTAAATAGACATTTCTCCAAAGAAAACATCATGCTCATGCTTAGTCAGCTCAGTCATGTCCGACTCTTTGTGACCCTTTGGACTGCAGCCCGCCAGGCTCCTTTGTAAATGGGATTTTTCAAGCAAGAGTACTAGATCAGATCAGATCAGATCAGTCCCTCAGTCGTGTCCGACTCTTTGCGACCCCATGAATCGCAGCACGCCAGGCCTCCCTGTCCAT
>NW_011439925.1:0-1583 GCF_000754665.1 Bison bison bison | reverse complement strand
TCCCCTCCATTCCCCTGGACACTGGGCACTCCAGCTTCTTCCAAATATCCTTACGCTGTTTCCCAAACCCTGTGTTTCATTCATTCCATAAACACTGGACTATTCTGTGCCATGAACTCATATCCACTGACATCTTGACTTCACTGACCTTCAGAAACTAACAAATACAGAAGGTCTATATCCTGTAAGGCCCGGCCCAACTCCACGTTTTTCTCTCTCTTTCACACGCACTCACACACACACACACACAGGCACCAGACTTGCTTGGGCTCAAATGCAGCTTTATTTTCTGCTTGTTTTACAGGTACCCCATCCTGCAAACCCATTCTCTTGGGAAACAGAATGAGTGGGCACAGGGGCCTCCAGGGGAATGGAGGGGACAGGATGGCTGGCAAGGAGAGGGCAGTTGAGGCACTTAGAGACCTACTCCAGGCCCTGAGGCCCAGAATAGGAGGGAGAGGGCCTAAGGCAGGACTGGAGACACCCAGATATTGATGTTACAGAAAAAGCCAAACGAATTTTTGGCCAACCCAGTATTTCCCAGAAGCCCCTTTGGGCACTACCATGTGGACTTCAGCTGCACCCCTCTCATGCTGTCACTCCCCGTGGTGGAGAGCATGGGTCTAGGGAGGCTTGGTGGCAGAGGGCAGTGCCGGGGGCTTTGCCCCTTAGGGACCTGGAGCAGGATTGGGAGAGGGGTTCAGCCGTGCCTTCCAGTGCCCCACGAGCCTCCACTGACGTCCTTCTTGGGCCTCTACTGGGCGCAGAGCTCGAGCCTGGGAAAGACACACACTCACCCTCCACCCTTGGGCTCCTTGTCTTTTCTCTTCTCAGAGTCTGCCCTCTCCTGTCCTTGCTCCTTGACCTCTGATCTCATCAAAACACTCTCCCTGGCTCAGCCCTTAAGAGCCCAGACTGTGGCTGCATATTCTCAGACAGCAGCGCTGAAGGGGACCCCAAGAGCATTCAGCCCACCCCCTCTGTGCCCCAGAGAGCGGTAGTGATGACTCCAAGTTTACCTAGCCAGCGATGGGCAGAGCTAGGAGAGCCCAAGGCAATATGGGCTAGTGTCTCCCACCTTTCTCCTCCTGGCACTCACAGGCCTGCGGGGCACACAGGAGATCTGGGGAAGCCCCCAGCGACCATTCTCCTGGCAGCGGATCAATGGTAGGTTGCGCTGGGTCAGCCCCTCCCGGCACCGGTAACGAAGCACTGTGTCGACTTCATAGCGCAGCCGTGGGCGGCCAAACACTTGAGCCAGGGGCAGCTCTGGTGGGGGCCCACAGGACACTGCAGGGAGAACACAGTCAGGAACTGGGAGCCCGGCTCGAGCAGTCCCCAGAGCTGGGATGGAGGAGAGGAGTAGGCCACGAGCTGACATACAGAGAGGGGGCGGTGGAAGGGCTTCCCTGCGGGCTCAGCGGCAGCGAACCGCCTGCCCGGGCGGGAGACAGGGGCTTGATCCCTCATCCGGGAAGGTCCCAAATGCTGTGGAGCAACTAAGTTCACCACAACTACTGAGCCTGTGCTCCAGAACCCAGGAGCCACAAGTACGGAAGCCGGGCGCCAAGAGCCTGTGCTTC
>NW_011439924.1:0-1584 GCF_000754665.1 Bison bison bison | reverse complement strand
GTGTGTGTGTGTGTGTGTGTGTCCATATAATGCCTTGGTCAAAAAATTCATTTAGGTTTTTCCATAAACTCTTGGAAAAAACCTGAATGAACTTTTTGGCCAAGCCAGTACATGTACAAGAGGGGAAAGACTGGTGTTTCAGGCAGTAGAACCAACTTGCATGAAGGACGTTAAGTGGAAAATAATTTGGTGTGCTTAAGGAACCAAACTGGTGTGACTGGAGGCCAATGAAGAAGGGGCTGGAGAGTATCATCCACATAGAAGACATAATAGTTCAATGTTTGGGAAACAACTGAGGGACTATGGTTAAGCTAAAATGCATCCAAATAATAGATAAGATTTTCCAATCAAATTGCCAAGCATGAAGGACATGTTGGCAGTGGCTGCAGAAATGAATGTGTCTGGTGCCTTGTCCTCAGATAGCTCACAATTTTCTAAAATATGTAGGGACACAAGGAGCCACAAATCACCATAAACACAAGATAAAGTAAATAAATGCTAAAAACGGTGGATGTAAAGTGTTATGGAGGACAAAAGAGGGAGAGTTCACACCTCTTGGAGTGGGTTTGCATATGAATGAAAACTTCCTGGAGAAGGTGGCATTTAAGCTTTTCCTTGAAGACAATCATATTTCTCCCATGATTCTGCCATTTGTAACCATGTCATTGTCTGTTTTATTTATTTATTTTTACTTTCTATTGAGGTATCTGGTGTGGTCAGCTGGAAAGTAGGAATAATTAAATGATAGGAGGTCAAGATTACCTTCCAACTCTTGTTTTTCTCCTTTTCTTCTGCAATAAACCAAAGAGGAGGAGAGAAAGGGGGAGAAATCTCCATGTGACTTTTTTCTACCTAGATTGCTATATCTCAGCCCCATCCTAGTTCCCACCCATACTTAAAATTGATAAAGGTGACTTATCCATTCATTGATCTACTTGTTAAAACCTTATTGATATCTAAAAACATACTGATGCCCAGCAGAGTCTGAAGTATCATAATCACTCAGTAAATCCTTGCTAAATGAATCAAAGATAAGGGCTAAAGGAAATTTAAGGCAGAGGCAACAATGCATGCAGGGTCACATGTCTTGAAACATGTTCCAAGAAATGAAAATTATCGTACTTGGGCTGGAAGAAAGAACATAAAGTAGAAGCTTGAGGGGGATAACCCTAGAGTGATAGACAGCAACTAGATGATATAGTTGAATTTAAAATGCTGACCTCAAGACTATGGAGCATCCACTGTGGGGTTTTAAACAGCTTAAAATAATAGTACCACCTCCAAATGAAACAATAAACAAACTAAAAGACACTGGAAGGAACCACGTGATCTGTTTTTCAGCTCCTGAAATGTACGCATGCAATGAAAGGGAAGTCACCATTTCCTTCCAGATTTCATAAAGGTAGAATGTACATACAAGATGGTTTAATTTAGGTTTGAATTGCAAATATTTCGTAGTTTTTGATATCTATACTAATTAAAATTTTTCTCTTACCTATTCAAGGCCAATCAAAAAGACTATTTTCAACTAGGATTTTAAGTCAAATACCATTTTTTAAAAATATGGCTCCCCCACACCCCCCC
>NW_011439923.1:0-1584 GCF_000754665.1 Bison bison bison | reverse complement strand
GACATCCCGCTGTCCATGTAAATGGCGCCCGCGAGTGACTCGAAAATATCCCCCATGGCCTTTGGAACTTCAATATCCTCTTCCTTCTCTTCATCCTCCTCGGATCTCCTAAGCTATTATAGTGAGAAGAGAAACTCGTAAGCAGAAAGGCCTCTTTGAAAAGCAGTCTACAGAGATGTTTTCTTTTCTCGGATGTGACTGCTACTATCTCTTTAACAAGGGTAACAACATCAAACGTTTATGACAGGCCAACTACACTGTAATAGGTTCTCCAAAAAGCTGCTGTCGTGTCCGACTCGGAGACCCCACGGCCTGCAGCACGCCAGGCTCCTCTGTCCTCCATTAGCTCCCAGAGTTTCCTCAAGTTCATATCCATTGTGTCCGTGACGCTATCTAACCATTCATCCTCTGCCACCCCTTCTCCTTTTGCCTTCAGTTTTTCCCAGCATCAGGGTTTTTCCCAATGAGTCCAGACATTACCTTATCTTAAAAAGTTTTTCACTTAAGAAAAAAAAAGCTCTTCTCTATTTAGTATTCTGTATTCAACAAGGGAAAAAAGATTACTTTCAAATAAAACCAAAGACAACACTAACACAAACTGTAACAGTCAATAAATTTATGAAAAAAAATTTCAAATTCATGCACAGTCACAGAACTGAATGCTGAAATAGCTCTACCTGCCGGCAGCTCAGCCAGGAGCCAGCAGAATCCTCATCCATGCAGTGTGAGCAAGGGTGCACACTGCTGCGGGGAGGGTAAAGCGCCACTTTTTGACAGGGAAATTCTACTCGGAAGGTATTTTCCTCCCAGCTCTCCTTTTATTAAACTGCTTAATAAATCATTCTGACAGAGAACCTGACACATAGTAGGTATTCAAATTAATAGAATAAAAATTTACATCTGTAGCAAATGCCTTTTAAAAGTTCCTAATTCTTTGACGTGGCAATTCCGTCTCCAGGAGTTCGTCTTAAGAGGGCAGCTGGATATTTAAGTATATTTATCACATACATGTTTATTAAAACCCTAACTAAAAATACGTTAACCATTCAGCAACGAAGGAGCTGTTTGGACACATTATACTTCAGCCATATATTCACTAGCTTGTAGCCTACTAAAAGTCATAATCCCAATTAATAATGATTGGAGAAAGTCACCCACAGTATATTAAGTAAAAAACAGGGTATGCGTGATAGAATTTCATTTCGTATGTTATCTAAGTTTATGTTTATATACATTAGTAACAAAACATCACAAAATGATAATTTTGGTTATTTTATAAAATACAAATTACTTGTGAAAGAGAAATAAAAAGAAGAGGGGAGAGCCATTTCTAAATGAATTGCTTAGCCACACAAAATTCTATACAGTGGATTTATAATGCCGACTACTGGAAAAACAAGACAACTTATTGTAGTGGATGGGAATTTTAAAACTTGCCAAGTTTATAAGCATCTACTTGTGGCTCAGACGGAAAAGCATCTGCCTGCAACCTGGGAGACCCAGGTTCAATCCCTGGGTTGGGAAGATCCCCTGGAGAAGGAAATGGCAACCCACTCCAGTACTTTTGCCTGGAAAATCCCATGG
>NW_011439922.1:0-1584 GCF_000754665.1 Bison bison bison | reverse complement strand
TTTAATGCAAAAAAATTTAACACACGGTGCCCCTGGGTACAATTTCTCTTTCAAGCCAGTACAATGTAGCATACCAGAGAAATTCCGTGTGAAGAGTACACCAGCGCTGCCCTTTGGACGGCGTCCCTGGACCTTCCACCACACGGTTCCTTCTGATCTGGTCAGCCAACCAGTTGCCACTGCCGTTACGCATGACAAATTTATCCAGGAACACTAATTGGCTTTCCGGACCATAAAACCAGTTGTAATTTGAGTCTGCAATAGCCACAGTTCTTTGAAACCCTGAGGAAAGATGTTTGACAGAATTAAGATAAATTTAAAACTACATACTTCCATAAAGCCCCAAACAATCATTCTGAATCCTTGTTGCAAATTGGAATCAATTGTCTTCTTGGATAAAAATAAGAAACAGAACCATGATCCCTTTGCTCTACCCCAATTAATCAAAATCCTTCCAAAGGTCTTCCACAAACCTTGTGTATATATTTGTTACGTGGCAACTTGTCATTGGTAATGGAATGCTTACGTGTTGCTCAGCTTCCTCATTTTCCAGTGTCCATGCCATATGCTATTATACTTGTATGGATACAAGGGCTATCTATCCTCTTGTGCATGGTGAGTCCCTGAACCTGGAATGAGCACTAGCTTTTCCACCAACACATCCCACATCCCAGGCCAAGATAATAACATGAAGTGTTTTAATTTGGCATTCAATACAGTAGAAGTAGAGAAGACTCTTGAGAGTCTCTTGGACTGTAAGTAGATCAAACCAGTTGATAATCCTAAAGGAAATCAACTCTGAATATTCACTGGAAGGACTGCTGTTGAAGTTGAAGCTCCAATATTTTGGCCACCTGATGCCATGAGCCAACTCATGGGAAAAGACCACAATGCTGAGAAAGACTGAGGGCAAAATGAGAAGACAGTGGCAGAGGATGACATGGTTGGATGGCATCAGTGACTCAATGGACATGAACCTAAGCAAACTCCAGGAGATAATGAAGGACAGGGAATCCTGGCTTGCTGCAGTCCATGGAGTCGCAAAGAGTCAGACATGACTTAGCAAATGGACAACAACAACAGTAGAAATTAGAAGGTTAGAGGAGAAACTGAGTATCTGTAGGAAGAAAACAAAACCATTCCCAGAGAAGATCCTGCCCACATGTACTGTCAGAAGTTGAAGAAAAGAGAAAAAAAATGTAAAGATCATATTGGAATAGGTCAGAAAAACAGAAGCAAGTAAGAACCGAATATTCCAGGCATCCTTGAAAAAGAATAATGGAAGAAAACTCTGGTTCAGACAGGAATAATTGTCACTATAATAGATAGTATAGAGGGAAAAAAATGTTGTTGAGAACAGATTGACTTAACACAAAATCCCTTCTAAAAATCCCTGCATGATCGTATTTACATAATTTATAGATAATGTTTTTGCTCCTGCCAGATTAGTAAATGCTTGTCCAAGTAAATCTCGGAGAAGGCAATGGCACCCCACTCCAGTACTCTTGCCTGGAGAATCCCATGGATGGAGGAGCCTGGTGGGCTGCAGTCTATGGGGTCGCTAAGAGTCGGACACGACTGAGC
>NW_011439921.1:0-1585 GCF_000754665.1 Bison bison bison | reverse complement strand
CCAAGAACTGAACTTTCAGAGTGGGTAAACTTTTAGACTTGTTTTGTTGGGGACAAAATACTCTTCCTACTATCAAACCAACAAAAACCAAAAGCTTTGATTCAGTCTTAATAAAGGTTAAAAGAAGTTCTAGGCCATCTGGGGCTTTTTGTTAACCTCAAATACTTTGAATTTTTCGTATGATAAGGTTGGGGGTTGGGATACTTCTTCTGACTCTGATGACCTCTCCAAGCTTAGAGAACAAGGCAATCCAGACAGGTGGTAAAGGTCTTTTTTTTTTAAGTTAATTTTTATTGGAGTATAGTTGATTTACAAAGTTGACGGGTAAAGGTCTTAAGTTTACAGGGGCCCTGGGTTTTCTAACATTCTCTAAGAAGAAGCCAGAAAACTCCCAGTTTCCTTTTGAGTTCTTCATGAGCCATTTAGTTTTTTTTTTAAAAAGAAAAAGGACAGGTCACTCAATATGTATATCTTAATTTATTTGACTGCATCAGGTCTTATTTGCATCATACAGGATCCTTCATCGGCGAAATGAAGAGTTGACTTTCTAGTTGCGGCACTCGGACTTAGCTGCTCCAGGCATGTGGGATCTTAGTTCCCTGACCAGGGATTGAACCCCATCCCCTGCAGTACAAGGAGAATTCTTAGCCACTGGACCACCAAGGAAGTCCCTGGTCATTCAATATTCAGTTAGAATATTCTATTTCTAGAAGCCTGCCAAAGATTGTCTTGTTCTTTAATTTAGAACAGAGATCTGCAAACTGTTTAGATCAAGGGCCAGATAATAAATATTTTAGGCCTCTTCCTCAGTGATTCAACCCTGCCACTAGAGGCCCCAAACAGCCACAGACAAAACATAAATGAATGAATGTAGCTGACTTTCAATTCAGTTTATCAACATCGAAACTTGAATTTTATATCATGTATTAAAAATTATCCTTCTTTTGATTTAAAAGAAATCAATTTTATTTTTTATTTTTAAAAATAAAAACCCTTCTTAGCTCACTGGGTGTGAAGTGAATGTCTTTGTGGTAGTAAATGAAATCCATTTGCTTTTTAAATTTTAAATGTTTACTTAGCTTTCTGAATAGGTAATTTACCATGGGTCAGAATTCAGAAGGTACAAAGAAAAATATTCCCCGAACTGCATTCCTGAGCCACACAATTCCCTGTACCAGAAATAAGCGCTGGGATCAACTATCTTGTTGATCATTATACTGTCCATGAATACATAAAGACATTGTTTCTATACAGGTGTTTTTTTTTTTACAAATCCATATTGTTCTGAACTTGCCTTTCTTCACGTATTCTTGCAAGTCATTGCATAACAAAACATAGAAAGCTGTCTCATTAATTTGCAACTCATAATTACATTGCATAAGTCAAAGGCTGGCAAACGAAGTCCCATGGGCCAAATCTAGCCATTGTCGGTTTTTTTGTAAATAAAGTTTTATTGGAACATAGCCATGGCCATTTGTATAGTGTATGACTTCTTTTGAACAACAGCTGCAACAGAGACCGCATGATCTGCAACACCTGGAATATTTACTTTCCAGCCCTTTACAGAAAGAGTTTGCTGACTGCT
>NW_011439920.1:0-1585 GCF_000754665.1 Bison bison bison | reverse complement strand
TGTGTGAGTTGTGTGTGTGACAGAGAGCTAGAATTGAGAGAGAGAGAGAGAGAGAGAGAGAGAGAGAGATTTTTCAGTCCTCTACTTCCAACTAACCAAGTTGGACAATTAGATAGTAGGTTCACAAGATAAGTACTCAGACTCACTGTAATAAAGGTTTTCAAATTCCTCTGCAGGACAATATCAATAATCATACCTCTTCCTTAGATTTTGTATGATAGCTTGTTATATTCTAGAGACTTCTTCCTATTAATCTTCCTAATGGATTATTTTGATGGCAAATTGCTAAATAAGTTATCATCATAAACTCTTACTCATATATGGCATAGTTAGGCTTAGGAACAGTTTGTTTCAAAGAGCGATAGAATAATTATTAGCAAACTTTTTCTTTGTGGTTAGAACATGTCAGACACTATTCATAATGTTTTGAGAGTTTTGAATTAATACAGTCTTTGCTTTTGAGGAAGGAATTGCTATCAATGCCCTTATTTTGCTGATGGGGAAACTGAGGCACAAATAAATTTTTTTTTATATATATACTTGCTTAAAGTTACACAGCTATTAAGTGACAGAGCAGGAATTCAGACCCACACAGTCTGGTTCTAGAGCTACACTCTTAATCAGTTGCTTTCCTGAAAGAAGTGGGAAGCTAATTTTTGTCTAGTAAGAAATGCTGGATTTTTATTTTAAAAAGTAAGCTGAAGACTTTAACCTCAGGCTGTGGTTTATCCATTCAAACTCACGAGTCAGCAATCCTTGGTGTAGGCCTATCTTGGAGCATTTCATTGTCTAGTTCATGGAATTTTATGCTTGCCCCTCACCTTTCTGGGATAATGGAATACAGATCTCTAGTTAAGTCACCTATCATGTGCTGCGTGTCAGCACCCTGAAGAGTTATGATGGGTGAGGAATAACTGAGACCAATATTGAGGCTTGAGGAAAATTACTGCCAGATGTTGGCAGAGTTCTGGGAGCTCTATCATGTTACATGTACATTGCTGTTATAGTTTATTAAGTAGTTTACAGATTTCTTGATTTTTCTGTGATATTTACATGACTATGGATGTTGAAATTTAGTGGTTCACTTATTTTAGGTTGCAAATAACTAATAAGACTGACAGGGTATTTTTCTTTTTTATTGTCTGCTTCTTGAGAGTGTAATTTAAAGAGAGAAAAAAGAACTCATCAGTTTGATTATCTGTGCCAAAGATAGTGCTTTGATATAATCATTGCCAACTGCAATTGTTTGATCATTACAGTTTGTTTCCTAAAACTTTAATTCATCAAACCATATAAAGGCAACTCAGTGAAGTGGTTGGAACAAGGGACCATCCTTGTTTAAAGTCTGTCTTTACTACTTACCTTTGGTGCAACTATAGCAGCTTTCTTAGCCCCTTCTACTTCCCCATGAGGGTTCTTTTCCTCTACTGCAAAATGGAAATTATTTCATGGGCATTGTTCAGAAGATTTGCAAAGCCTAATCATCTCTGACCACTAAAGCGTCATATTGAGAATAATTCCAAGTCTAGGCAACCTTATTCTGACCATTAGAGGCTGTTCTTCCTTCTCTGCTGCTGCTGCTGCT
>NW_011439919.1:0-1586 GCF_000754665.1 Bison bison bison | reverse complement strand
GGAAAGTTCCCTTTTCTCCATGCCCTTTCCAGCATTTATTGTTTGCAGACTTTTTGATGATGGCCTTTCTGACCAATGTGATACATCACTGTAGTTTTGATTTGCATTTATCTAATAATTAGCGATGTTGGGCATCTTTTCATGTATCTGTTGGCCACCTGTATTTCTTCCTTGGAGAAATACCTATTTAGATCTTCTGCCCATTTTTTGATTGGGTTCTTTGTTTTTTTGGTTATTTAGTTGTATGAAGTGTCTGTATGTTTTGGAAATTAAGTCCTTGTTGGCATGACATTCCTTCTGATATCCAGAGAGATCTGTGTGGTCTCAACCACCCAGAGCCTTCACCTCACTTGACTGAGGTGAGGAACTCAGGATGGATGACTGGTGAGCAAGGGAACAATGTAAGGGCAGGTTCACATTTTAAAGACTCACGCGAGGGCACAGAGATGCTGTCAGGATGTGAGCAAAATTTGGCCTGTATTTTGAAATGTTAGTGAATAGCTAATATTTCTCCAGCCAGGTGGAAGGGAAAAAAATCTTCAAGAAATATAAGCCTTAGGCAATCATGCTGGCTTGGCTCTCCTTTACTCATCATATAACTCCGTCAAAGCACGACCACAGCGCTTTTCAAGTTTTCCATCATCTTCTATTTTGAGTGCAGAACACAGCAGGAGGTCTGAAATCCCTAGAAGTGCTTGCCTGGAGAAAACAGAAGTGGACTGAGGTCTGTCCTGCCACGCAAGCCCCCAGCGGGATCCTTCGTGGGCATGTGTTCATTCCCGTTTTACGTTCAAACGTGGAGTGGACAGAGACGAAGCGTGACCAAACGTGCCTCTGCTCTGACACTCGGGCAGAGGGAAGGGCAGCCTGTGGTCCTGCGCGAGGCACTCAGGCCTGTGCCAGGACTGTGAGGCCAGGGGTTTTGTCCTTTTGGGGATTCTGTAGGCAGAGCAGGGATGAGGCCCTTTGCCACCAATGAGGTCTGCCAGGCCCTCCCCGCCCTAGGCTATGCTGCCTTCCCAAAACTTGGGCTCCACCCACCTTGGGCACCGGACTCCACCCTCCAGTCCTCAGTTTCCTCATGTGGAAAGTGGGGACAGTGATACCTACCCCAGGGGACAGTCGGGGGGATGAAATGGGGTGACAACATCAGGTCCCAGCAGAGGACTTGGTGTGGCAGCCACGAGGCTCCCAGAGGCCTGGGGGCGGCCTGAAGACCACGAGCCTTTCTCATTCAGCCTTCTGCTCATCCTCCAACAACAGCAAAGGCCCACCTGGCTGTCCTTTCAGAATTCCACTGAGTAGCTCAGTGGCTGGGCAATGACACAAAGAAAACAGGGCCTCCTTCACCTAGTCCTGCCCAGTTCTCTGTGCCTGTGCAGCATGCATGGCTGAAAGGGCCTCTACACATCCTATCTGCCTTCCCTCCCCGGGACCAGGATTCGCCTGGCTGCACAGGGGTCTGTTGTCATTCAGTCGCTCGGTCGTGTCTGACTCTTTGCGACCCCATGGACTGCACACGCCAGGCTTCCCTGTCCTTCACCATCTCCTGGAGCTTGCTCAAACTCATGTCCATTGAGTCAGTG
>NW_011439918.1:0-1588 GCF_000754665.1 Bison bison bison | reverse complement strand
GTGTAGAACACAAAACCCTATTTTGTGTTAGCATTCTCTTCCCTTCCTTTTCCCAACACCATCAAGCAGCTGTGAGTGTGGATGTTTAAGAGAGAAGATACTGTCTGGAAAATAGTGACTTCACCTGACACTGATGTTTTCTAAGAGGCTAACCCTCATTCACCAGAAAATGAGATGACAGGACATGGATATGAAATGGCAGGACAGTATTTCTGCCAACTTAACACTTAGCTCATGAGTGTCTCCTACCCTCCAAACTTATGTATTTATTTATTTACATGAGAGAAAAGTGTGTTTTCTTTCCCAGAAGTTGAATGGGGGAGGGGGATTGTCATTCATTAATTTCAAATGAGAAATTGAAGAACAATCTGGGATATAAAAATTTGAGACATCTGAAGTAAAAATCTGTATTCACCCAAACGACTCCTTTAGTTCATGACTGCCTTGCTCTTCCTGAGGTTTGTACTCTTCATTAACAAAAACTCAGGAACCTAAGGAACAGGAACTCACTTACCTTCATTATCTTTAGTGTAGGTGAGTCCATGAGGATGGAAACTGTACTTTCTGGAAGCATTATTTTTCACATGTACATGAATGAGGTCTCCAGTCTCTGCTTTTATGATTGG
The DNA here is from genome assembly GCF_000754665.1 of Bison bison bison. Classification (NCBI taxonomy): domain Eukaryota; kingdom Metazoa; phylum Chordata; class Mammalia; order Artiodactyla; family Bovidae; genus Bison; species Bison bison. Next base: position 962 of record NW_011439918.1, on the reverse strand, counting down.
ACCTAAAAATCCCAACCAGGATGGTTTTTCAATGGTGGTTTGAAATGTATCATCCGTGTACCCAAAATACAAAGCCTTTTTATAAACAGATCCTATCCTATCTCGGCTTGGTTGGAGATATGTTTCAGATTGAAACTCTCTGTAAACAAACAAACAAGCAAGAACTTTAACAAATTTTGACTGAAAACAAAGCAATGTCAAATCAGCTGAAACTAGGAGTAAGAATCTTTCCAGTCTAATTCTGCAGAGAAAACCCAGACACTGGTGAAAATCTAGAATGAGTCAGAAACAATACCATAGGCAAGGAGAAGCCTGAAAAGTCTGGTGAAGAGACGAAATGCATATGTATCAAGTCATAGGCATGGCATTTCGGTTCTAATGACTTAGAAATTCTTTGTACTGAACCATGTATGGAGGAAGGTTTCTGACCCTACTTCGAGGTTACTTTAGCTCTCAAACATTAGATCAATGTTACAATTTAAGATTCTTTACACATTTCAATGATTCAGGGATTTGTTGGTAGAATTGGGGGCATTTTGGCAGACAAACAGTGAATCAGAAGCCCGCATATAACCTTTAGATTTCTTTGTCCCAATCTTCTGAACAGAAAAATCAAGAAGAGAGCTGCAATTTTACAATCTCTGCCATAGACTCCATACCAGAAGGAAAAGCGTTGTTTCAGCTCTTGAGTACCATTCATACTCATCTCTGATGCGGGAAAGACTGAAGGCAAAAGAAGAGGGCATCAGAGCATGAGACAGTTGGATGGCATCACCAATGCAATGGACATGAACTTGGGTCAACTTCAGGAGGTGATGAGGGACAGAGAGGCCTGGTGTGCTGCAGTCCATGGGGTCACAAAGAGTCAAACATGACTGAACAACCGCAACAACAACCACTTACACAAAATTGATGATAAATACAGGATTAGAGATGATCCCTGAAATATGTATCGTGAAGGC
>NW_011439917.1:0-1588 GCF_000754665.1 Bison bison bison | reverse complement strand
CCACTCCAGTACTCTTGCCTGGAAAATCCCATGGACGGAGGAGCCTGGTAGGCTGCAGTCCATGGGATCGCTAAGAGTCGCACATGACTGAGCAACTTCACTTTCACTTTTCACTTTAATGCATTGGAGAAAGAAATGGCAACCCACTCCAGTATTCTTGCCTGGAGAATCCCAGGAAGGGGAGCCTGGTAGGCTGCCGTCTATGGTGTTGCACAGAGTCGAACATGACTGAAGTGACTTAGCAGCAGCAGTAGCACACTGGGATTAAGGAAATATTTATTCACTAAAAGGCCTCATCTGGAAAGTGTACAGTTAGGTGATGTATGCATGAGCTTGCTGCCACATGGTACAAGTTCATTATGTTAAAATCTTATCTAAATTGGATAATCTGACCTAATGAAGTTCGAATGGGATAAAAGAGCCAACTTTCTGAAGATGCAAAACCATTCTTAGATGATTGTGCACGCATGTTAAGTCACTTCAGTTGTGTCCAACTTCATGCAACACCATGGACTATAGCCCATCAGGCTCCTCTGTCCATGGGGATTGACTACTTCAGGCAAGAATATTGGAGTCAGTAGTCATTCCTTTCTCCAGGGGATCTTCCTGACCCAAGGACTGAACCCACATCTCTTATGTCCCTGGGATTGGCAGGCAGGTTCTTTACCACTAGTGCCACTTGGGAAGCCTTTCTTAGATGATGCCAGCATCTAAATCTAATTACAGCTCGTGGTGAAAATTTGGAAGTTTTTGACCTTTTCTTTTTAACCATGGTTCATAACTGAGTGCTTCCATTACTTAATTCCTATAACACCTGCTCTCAATTTTTAGTACTACTCAAGAAGGACCCTCTCATTGGGCACTGGTGATGGGATTATGACTTGGGTAACCATGGGTCATGGCACTTCATCTGCCTTTTATATATCTGCTCTTTATTAGTGTCCAAGTTCAATTCCTTAGATATACTTTAATCCCTGCTCCATAAAGCCAATTTATACAAATCCCCAACTCTGCCCTAACTCCTTACTCAACTGCATGGCTACCTGAAACTCCCACCATCAGAGATGCACAGTGTGGAACAGCCAGCCTACCCAGACATTTGTTAGCTTCACGTAATGTGCAGCAAGAACTCAGATGCTTGGATTTCAGTTTCTTAAGTAAGCCTGGACATAACAAAAGCTGAGTCTTAACCCAGTTAGGGCTGAAGGTGATACCAAAACACCAGTCTGTGTGCCCAATGCACAGTGAATCCAAACAATACCAAAATGTGTGAGTTTGCAGCAGAGAACGGTGTACTGACGGCCCTGCAAGGAGACAGGTGGCTCATGCCTTAGAAACCTCAAATTGCCCCAAAGCTCTCAGCGAAGCCCTTTTCCAGGAAAGGCGAGGGAGGGTGTGGTGAATTGCTGCAAATGACTTGTTGTCAGATCCTGTTTCTTGAGGTCAGGTCATGGTCAGGTAACATGTTCCTGTCAATCTCCATCAAACAAACGTTATTCTCTGTTCTGACAAGAAGAGGCCAGGTCCCCAGGCACAACCGTCACCCTCCAAGGTCCAGTCCTGGCTGAGAGGAGGGAGATCTCGGTTG
>NW_011439916.1:0-1589 GCF_000754665.1 Bison bison bison | reverse complement strand
TGTTTGTTTATGTTTTTATCCATGTCCCACTCCTTACCTCAAACAATTTTTTTCAAACTTTGACCCCCACTGAGTTCAGAGAGACAGTATGGCATAGCTAAGAACAGGGACCTGGGTTTACACAGGCCTGATTTGGAATCTTGGTTCTATCATGTGCTTGCTGCATGACCCAAGACTCCTCCTCATAAAATGGGAGTAATAACAGTACCTAGGTCATAAGATTGCTGTGAGACTGGGTTGGGCTTATATGGATAATTGTTACTTAACACAGTAGTATGTTGACTATATCTTCCTTCCGGCAGTATGACCATGGACAGATCACTTACTCTTCTTGGCCCTAATCTTTATCATCTGTCAGATGTGATACATGCCAGTTGATCCAAATGTTGTCGTAAAGATTCTTTTAACCCTAGAACCTGGTCATTCTAAGTCATTTAGCCATGAAGTCAGGTCATTCATGTGTTTCATTTTTTCTCTGTCTTGCCCTTGAGCCTTTCAACCCTTACTCACAAAAGCCCTGAATCTACTCTCCGCCTTATTTTAGTGAGGCAGCTTTTCACGTGGAGGTTGAGAGAAAGAATCAGGCAGACCAGGGCTCACGTTAGGGCCTTGCCACTTGGCTAAGTGCCTGCCTTTGGTGAAAATCTCTTGACTTCTACAGTCATCAGTTTCTCATCTTAAATGAGAATGATAATGCAACCTCATAATGTCACTAGGCATATTGTAAATACTTACTAAATGTTAGCTGTTTTTATTATGGTAATACGAACTTTTAAAATGGTTATTGTAGGAGTGAAATGAGACGAGCTACGTAAGGCACGTAGAATTCCTTGCACAAATATGCACTTAGTTAGCTATTCATGTAACCCTAAATTATGTGAATCCCAAGTTACTTAGTTGTATTTCTTTTCTATTTCAGCACATTGTTAGCTGTTTGAATTCAGTACTTTATCCATAATGTTGATTCTTCAACCTTTGACGATATCTTACTACTGAGATTGGCTTCATAAAAAGAAAACAAGTCATAGCAGAAAAGCCACTAGCCTAGGAGTCTGATAGCCTTAGCCATAAGGTCAGGCTGGGTCATTTGCTTTTCGTGTGGCAAAACCCTTTGATCTGAGACTTACTTGCTTCCTGTGCATTTACCTGGTTGCTTTTAGGGTTCAGCTAATTAACAGGTGTGAAAGGGCTTTTTAGAAAAAACTATCAAGTCCTTTACAAAGTTAAATGAAGACTATGTTGCTAAGAAGGGCCACAATATGGAGCAAATATGGGGAATGTGAACAACCTTACAGCTTCATTAGCTCAAACCTTAACTTAAGCCAATTAAGTATGGATATGGCCTGAGACATTAAGTTTATTAGCAACAATAACTTTGAAGTTAACATAAATGTGTTTATGTGGTTATTTATTTTTTTGGTCACAGCATGTGGGATCTTAGTTCTCCAACCAAGGATGGAAGCCACATGCCTTGCACTGGTAGTGTTGCGTCTTAACCACTGGACCACCAAGGAAGTCTGTGTGTGTGTGTGTGTGTGTGTAATAGCCATAATGTTTAGGTTTTTTGGAGTGTTTTAATTCAATCTTGT
>NW_011439915.1:0-1590 GCF_000754665.1 Bison bison bison | reverse complement strand
TCAAAGTGAGTATGTATTTGTAATTATTATCTTAAGCATCCACTTGAAAACAACTGCTTAAGGCCAGTTTATAAAAAATGAAGAAACAACTTTACTTTGAATGTCTTTTTATTTAGAACTCTACACAAATCAGCTTTAATTGTTCTTCCTTTTCTAAAAAGGTATAGTCTCTTTAAATATCCATTGCTAGCATGTAACATTTTTCAAAATGTTCTAATTAAAATTGACAAGATTCTTCTTGCAAAACCTATTCCAATAGTCCTTTTCTGACACCCACAGCCTTCAAAACAACTTCAGTGGAGAGATAGGAAAGTCAGATTAACAGCAGTATACTAGGAATATTTTGCCCCAAATACTTCCAATCCCAGAATTCTTTCATTAGATTTTGACTACATTTTTGTCTGAATTGGATACACAGAGAATCAGTTAAAGTGTAGAGACAAAAAAATGACCAAGTCTCACTGTGTTAAATTAATAAGAAAACCTTCATTCCATCTACCCCAGATTTCTCAGACCACTTATGAACCAGGGATCATGGACTAGGCTGCACGTAGTATTACTCTCAAAACTAGAGGAGAAGAAATTGTTTTTTTGACAAATTAATTTTCAATTTCAAATGGCCTAAAGCAGCCCTGAAACCCTGTTACACTTTTAATTTATATTAAATTAGTAGATGCAGGTCTTGATGAAGTGGGGGCCTTCTCTATAGTCACAGTTAAGAAGGAAACTATTACCTTTCTCTGGGTCAGTGTTCCCATTTTGCTTTAATAAAATTGCCTTATAAAGATACTGAGCCTGTTTTCTCCTGTTGCAGTTAATCAATGGTTTCACAACAGCTTAAACTAAAATGAAATGGCCCCACCCAAGAGCTCTACCCATTCCAGTAGTTAGAAGATTTTCCACCTATTTAGGTAAGCAATGAGATTTTACTCCTTCAAAATCTCACATTTTTACTGAGATGTTTTAAATTGTTCATTTTTGTTTCCATAACAGAGGTATATCAGCAGTCCCAAGTCACTTCTTCATGAAGTATCTGGCAGAGAATCTAAAGATCTCAGCTAAATACACATTCAACTTCTTACAAGACAATGATTATTTTTAAATGGGCTATTCTCATCATCCCCACAGCCCACCTCCATTCAGTTGGAAGAATCCTGAAGCTGAGCAGAAATTCAGATCAAGCTCTTACCTATTCACAGGAGCATGGGTCTGTGGTCTGTGCAGCTGGCATCTTAAGAACACAGTTTTCCTTAATTCAACAACACAGTGTCCTGGCCTTTAGGGCACTCATCAGAGAATTTTCCTCAGACCTGACTTCCTTCCAGCCTTTGCCAAAGACCCACTTAAGACAATGGATGTTTGATACAAATGGGATAAGTAACATTTTAATTATCCATGAATCCTGGATACTGTAAACACAATACTGTTATCATCATCCACCAGACGCTTATCATGAGTTTACAGAAACAAACACTTTCATGTTTTCTTGTTGGAAGTAAAAACTTACTCAAACTTTCTCTTGGGCATTTAACAATATCAACAAAAATTGAAAATGCATATTTGATTTGACTTAAAAACTGCACATTTAAG
>NW_011439914.1:0-1590 GCF_000754665.1 Bison bison bison | reverse complement strand
GGTGTCCATAGGTGTGTGGATTTCTCTCTGGAAGAAAGCCCCCTTTGTTTTATGTGGTGGTGGTGAATACAAATAATAAAGAAGGTCAAAGGAATACAGAGTGCATTTACTTTTCTAGTTGGTTTAAAAGGTTTGCAAATTTTGTGGCTTTGAAAAATAGTGAATATTCTACAGCCACATTTTATGCTGTTGACTTGATATTTTGATATAAATTGAATAAACCCTGGGTGTAGTTTTGTTTCCAATTAATTCTTGTAGAATATTCCCCAATAAAGTTTCTCAATGGGAAAGACTAAACTGATGTCATGAAGAAATGATTCTCAGATGAAAGTGCCTTAATTGCAGTGAAAACAATAAAAAGCATTGGCATAGCACCTTGGAAGTCAAACTTTGGAGAAATGTGAGTAAGGCACAAAGAAGTGGTTAAAACAATTCCAAATTATAGTTTTTTTAGAATAACACCTTGTGTGCTGTCAGCATATGACAGGTATTACTGTTGTGCTATATTGAAATACCTTGAGGCAAAATATTGGGATTACATTCATTTTGACTGAAACAAGATTTCTGAGGTTGATAGCCCCTGTAACATATGGAGACATACTTCAGCTACACATGATTAAATAGGCTCCATTTGGAAGCAAGGAAAGGGAGGATGGCAAAGATTGGAAACTCAGGCATTCAGTAAAGAAAATAGGAAAATAACAGTTCCAAGACTCATGTAAGTGACTAACACTTTTTTGAATTATAAGCAACTACTTCAGACCCTTGGAAAACTAACTACAATTTCCATTACTTTACACTGTTTTCCAACTATTTCTTGACTAGTGCTGGGCAAAGTAAAATTTGGACACCCAAATGGGCTTTCTTCCATCACCCTGAAATCCTCACAAACTTGCTTGAAGCTTGCCTTAATATGTGTTACCAGAAGAGGGGACAGCTACGCAGCAGTTGCTGGGGACACTGAGGTGACCAAAGTGTAGTTGTTTCCTTCAAAGTTACCACGGCTTGTGGGCAAATAATTGTAAACACACTGGACACTCAGTGCAAAAGAGGTTTGTACAAAGCAGAGATTCAGGGAAGTAGGGAGGGAGTAAGGTGGAGGTGGCTGTAGGGAAGGCATAGGAGCAAGCCCAGAAAGAGGTGCCCTTGAGCTAAATACCAAAGGGGAGCAAGAGCTCACCCGAGAGGGAGGAAAGGAAAGGCATTCGGAGAGGCAGGTGAGGTCACAGGCCTGGAGATGTTTAACCGATCAGAGATACACAAAGAGCAGAGGAGGACACTGGGAATTACTGGTGAGAGGGTGCTGAAATGCTCATTGAGGATGACAGGTTGAAGATTCGGATGTTGTCCTGTGGGCCAGCAGGGCGCATGTAAACATTCTGAACAGAAGTGTACAATCATTCCATTCACTTTTTGGAAAGACCATTCTGTCTGTCCTGTTGAGAGCAATTGGAGGAAGCAAGTCCAGAGAAAGAAAGGTTAATTGGGAGGCCATTGCTAGAAAACAGGATTTGAATAGGACAGAGTTGTAGTACATAAAGATGTGACGATAACAACGAAATTTCAGACTAGAGTTATGGTGGTTTAATT
>NW_011439913.1:0-1591 GCF_000754665.1 Bison bison bison | reverse complement strand
CTGAACAGGTTTGAATTATCATTCTTAGCTTCAAGTTGGGCTACCTCAAGGTGGCAAGTATCATGAAACATGGAGGCTTTCTCACCTTCTCTCCTCTGGCCATTATTTCCATTTGTATGGTTTGATGACATATTGTGATGTAACATGCTACTTAGTCAATCCTATTTATTACACTATTCAAAGGATAAGAATTGAGTCTTTAATAAGAATACTGCATCAGCAGTCATTTATACAGAAAAGGAATAATAAGAGCTAACATTTGCTAAAGTCTTATCATGTGCCAGGTCCAAGGAGACATTTTAAAATTTTATAACTTTTTTTATAAGTTTTTCTTCCCAGTTAATCTCACAATAACCTCATGAAGTGGGTACTTGACCATTTTATAACTTTCCAATTTTCTAGCTGGGAATAAAGTGTTGTATCTTATCCTTGATCATATAGCTAGTAATGATAATTCAAACCTGTTCAGCCAGACCATGGCTTAGGGGTTCAGTGAGTTCACTACTACTTATTGAGTATCCATGTGTGCATGGAGTTTAATCACAACCATCTTGGGTGGTAACCATTGTTTCCTTTGTTTTCAAAGGAAGGTTACTGGACTAATGTAGGTCACTTAGCTGGAAATGGGTCAAATTTGAGATGATATTTTAGATCTGAGAAAAATAACTATTATTTGTTGTAACTTCTTGGTAGAAATCATCCCTTTAAAAACCCTGTCTATACCCTCCCATTGTTATCCCAAGGAAAACAGTGAGAAAAAAGAGGACTAGAAAGTCAATGAACCTACATAAATCATTGGAACTGAAGTGGTTTCTTTGGACAAGTTTGGTTTAAGTTGGTCAGATCTTTCTTTAAACCCAACCCTCCTTCCTAGTTGATCTCTTTCCTCTTCTTCCTCTCCCACCCCCCACCTCCTTCCTCTCTCTACAACCCCTTCTACCTTCATGGCTGCTGATGATGCTTCCATAATTTTGGTCAAATCTTCTTGTCTATGTCCCATTTTTTTTGTCGTTGTTGTGTTGTTACCTCCTCAGGCCTTGAAACCATTGATACAGGAGTTGTCAGAGGACTTGGGTGTGCCCCAGTGCCACTGGCAATCTCTGCTTTTAAATAGGAAGCTTTCCACTCAGGGACTTCAGTTCTACCCTGAAGAGCTTTTGTTGTGTTTGGAAAGGTAATCTAACTAATCAGCTGGGCCCTCCCAGAACAAGTTTAAACAGCACCTTTCCCTGAAATGTCTTGCTAGATCTCTGGACTTTTTCCTCTCACCTGTCTCCTACAGCTCTTCTTCCCAGTAGAGGTGTGTTGATTACCGCTGAGTTTCTCAAAATGATCACAATTGGGTGAACCCTGAGAAGAAGTTCTCTTGGGGCAGTGTTTCTTAAAAAAGGTGATTTATTTTTTTCTAACCAGGAAGAAGACAAAATTTCAATAGTTTTAATTCATTTTTAAAATTTCCTGGTATAAGTATTCTCTACCTTTTCTTTAAAGGAAATATATAAGTTTGAAGGAGCCAAAATTAAAAAAGAACTTAAAATCTATATGAGAAGGGTTTTATTCCCAGAAAATGAAAATACATCTCAAAATTCAT
>NW_011439912.1:0-1592 GCF_000754665.1 Bison bison bison | reverse complement strand
ATCTAGCACAATATGGGCCTTTGCTAAATGTCATTTTCTCTTCCCTTCACATCCTCAGTCTGGTCCCTCTATTTAATCCTCTCACATGGGCAAAAATCCTAGTTCTTTAATCTTTACATTTTCATACCCTGTATTCTTGCATATTGCTTTTGCATAGCTATGATTTGATTAAGCGTCTATTGGATAAAATGGACTTGAAATCTGACATGCTATAGGATAGGAAATAGAAATAAATCATATTAAAATATGGGCTTCCCAGGTGGCTCAGCAGTAAAGAATCTGCCTGCAATGCAGGAGACACAAAAGATGCAAGTTCAATCCCTGGGTTGGGAAGATCCCCTAGAGGACGGCATGGCAACCCACTCCAGAATCTCATGGACAGAGGAGCCTGGTGGGTTACAGTCCATAGGGTCACAAAGAGGTGGACATGATTGAAGCAACTGAGCACACACACAAAATATAGTAGAAAATAATGAAAAAATATGAATACAGAAGAACCAGAACGATAAGGAGAAATTGGCCTGAGAATTCAATCCATGCTGTTTTCAATGAGGCTTTGTGTGGGTGAGCAGTGATGAAGAGCAAGGACTTTGGAGTAAGACAGAGCTGGGTGTGGAGTCAGACCAGTCCAGGACCTAATAGACTATCTGCCACACAACAAATGTTTCTAACAATAAATACTTAATGAAGCTTGTTACATGTTTTAATATACTGGACTTTAATTATGTCACGAGCAATTATTTTACTTCTCTGAGACTTGATTTATTAGTCTGTAAATTGGGAATAGTAACAAGAATGAAATGAATGAACGTAAATAAAGTGGCCGAGTGCCCCCCACACAATCTGTGTGTAACATATCACAGATGCTATCACTGCAGAGCTTCTGCTTTACCTTGGGCTAACTGACATTGCTGTTTGTGAATATGCTTAATACAAATCCCTGGATGTTGGTAATCATATTCCATGGCACATGGGGCTGACTTTCAGAACACTGAAGCTAGAAAAAATAGTGAGGTATAAATCAGACCAGCTCAAAAGCCTGCAAACTGTGCAATGTTGGGGAAAGCACCTTGCTTTTCTGATTCTCTGTGTCTAAGTTTATGGAGTAGTTGTGGTCTGGGATCTTCTCTATTTCTAAAAATCTTTGAGTAGGGCTAATTGAACTTCATGTTTAAAAGTGTATGATTAGAAGAGCAGGCTCTGTTTCCCTAAGTATTGGTCAGTGACGTTAAGTGCGTGTGTTTGGTTGGGGGCCAGGGAAGGGGCACTGAAAAGAGTTCTAGTGACCAAGAGGGAAAGGAAAGGGGAGTAATACATGTTGACGGTCTATTAAACCAAGAATATGTGCGTCACATGCCATGTATTTTAAATATTCCCATAAAAACCCTGTCAGAATTGAGTTCCAAGCTCTGCTATCCCCATAAGGGAGTTACGATTGTTGTTGTTCAGCCACTAAGTCGTGTCTGGCTCTTTGAGACCCCACGGACTGCAGCACACCAGGCTTCTCTGTCTTTCACCACCTTCCAGAGTTTGTTCAAACTCACGTCCACTGAGTCAGTGATGCCATCCAGCCAAACACACGCACTTAACGT
>NW_011439911.1:0-1593 GCF_000754665.1 Bison bison bison | reverse complement strand
CCACTCCAGTATTCTTGGGCTTCACTGGTGGCTCAGCTGGTAAAGAATCTGCCTGAAATGCAGGAGACTTGAGTTTGATCCCTGGGTAGCTTCCCCTGGAGAAGGGAACAGCTACCCTCTTCAGTACTCTGGTCTGGAGAATTCCATGGACTCTGTAGTCCATGGGGTCACAAAGAGTTGGACACAACTGAGTGCCTTTCACTTCAGGTTGACAGAATTTTACACTGTTGTTTTTCATTTTAATACTTACTTATTGGCCAAATTTCACTATATATAATACATTGCTTGAAATTAAGAAATGTAAGTGCTATACAAATAGAATTGTTTGCAGTAATAATATAGATATGTTAAAAAATTGAATAGTGATTTGGAATCATGAAGTCATTACTCTAAATAATCCTATAGTCCAAGAAATCTATCACTCAGTCCAGATGGAATGAGGACACAGAGAAGCCAGATTTTGCCTACTGGAGAAAACCATAGGAGCTCCTGAAGTCCTCAAAAAAGAAGCAGGTGGCCCAGACAGGAAATTCAATATGGCAATGGCCCCATGACCCTGCCTGAGACCCTGGACACTCACAGCATCACAGGCTCTCTCTTCTCCTTGAAATTTCCTTGCACTCATTTCTGGCTAATACATTCGGGTATGTTACTCATCACTTTTCTCTCTCCCATCAGGAGAAAGCTCACTTGCCTTGTTCACTGCTTCACTCCCACAACCAGATGAGAAACTGCCTCTCAGACGGAACTCAAAAACCCCATGGCTGAAGGAGCATCTGAACATCGACTAAAATGTGAGGGCTCATGAGTTGGAAATGATTCAGAGCAGCTTCTGGGTCTCAGTCTCATGAAGGGCTGACACTAATGTGACTGTCTATTTTTATTCTAATGAGAGAGTGAGAACGCAACCCAGCAAACCTGCTCTTAGTGCGGGATGTTCTGAGGGAGGTGAGGAAGGGAAGCAGCTGCTTCGGGAACAAGATCTGTGTCATTTGATGTGAGACATTATTAATAAAATAATGACATTCAGTATAAAGAAATCTGACATCCCATGACTTGGCTTCTGTGGTAAAGCATATGGAGTCCTCTATACCCCAGCCTTCTCCCAGGCTTGTCATGCAGAAATTTAATGAACCTCATAGAAAAACTGGGAGAAAATGACTCTTTTTAGACCCATTTTTTTAGCATAAACTAAGCTAGAGAATTAGGAAACTTTTAGGACACTTTTAAAGAAAAGTGTCCCTATTAACTTTAATTGGGAAAAAAAATGTAGCAAGTACGTAACTGCTTCCTTTTCTGAATTGTAGAAAATGTTCCCCAAAGTGCTTGATTTAGAAAAGACTCTATTTAATAAAAATAAGGTTAAAAATTCTAATACATTTAAGTCAATATGAAATAATAGAATATTCAAAAGATGTTATTAGAAGGATAGAAAAAACAAATTATAAAAATGTGGAAAGGGATGATAAAGATATATGAGAAAGCTAGCTCTTGTCTGGGAAATAAGTGTTTGATCACGAAGTATAGATTCAACTCACAGAGAGGTAAGGTGCAAGTTTATATGCCGCTGCTGCTAAGTTGCTTCAGTCATGT
>NW_011439910.1:0-1593 GCF_000754665.1 Bison bison bison | reverse complement strand
GGGGCTTGGTGGGGGTCCCCCAAAGGCCCCGGATTGACAAGTTTAATGATGGCCACTAGGGGGAGCTCCCCACTACCTCCTTCAGATCACACCAGCCCTGTCTCCACTCCCAGGGAGGAAGCCCTTTGATGGAACCCAAACAGGAAAACATGGGCAGGAGGTCCCCAAAGGGAGGCACATCTGGTGTGACAAGCAAAGTGGTCCAAGGTTCTGGGGTCCACGTGGCCGGATCTGTTCAGTCTTCTCTTGGGACCTCTCTTGAGCCCTCCCTGTGTTAGAATTTTTCTGGCTCTTCAGGTTGGATTCCAGCTTCTCAAGCCCTAAGTGTCCAGATGTGCCTGGGCAGTGTCCTCCTGCAACGCTGGGCAGGGGTAAGGTGAGGCCAGTTACAGAAGAGACGGGAAGGCCCAAGCTGGGACTGGACACAAGCTTCAGTGAACAAACTAGAGGGACTGAATAGCTTCTTCATGAACCACCATCAAGGGCACAGGCTGCTGGTCAAGAAGAGCTGGACTCAGGGACTTGGCCTAAGGTCCTTCTGTCTCGTAATTACCAACAACCTCATGAGGGACGTGGTATCTCCATTTTTATAGACAAGGACAAGTGACCAGAGAAGCGACAAACCCAAGACCACACAGCTGTGAGTGGTGGGCTTTGATTCAAACCCAGTGCTGTCTGACACCAGAGCCCAGCTTCTGTCTGTCCCACACCTCTGCCCAGGAGAGCGGCATGAGTGGCTCAGGAAGCAATCAGACTCCAAGGACCAGAGAGACCTACAAAGCCCCAGAGTCCATCACCCCACTGGACTTGGGACTTTTTTTTTTTAAATATTCTAAGACAGAAAATCAATTTATTTTATTTTACTATTGCTTGTTATAAACATGATAGTTTAGGGAACATTTAGCAAAAAAAATTGAGGCAAATTCTATATGCTTCCAGTGGTGCTGAGTCAGTTGGACAGCTGTATGTAAATCAACGAAGTTAGGCTACCCCCTCACACCATATTCAAAAATAAACTCTTAATGGCTTAAAGATTTCAAAGCAAGACATGACACCGTAAAACTCCTAGACAAGAACATAGACAAAACATTCTCTGACATAAATCGTACCATGGTTTTCTTAGGTCAGTCTCCCAAGGCAATAGAAATAAAAGCAGAAATAAACAAATGAGACCTAATCAAATGTACAAGCTTTTGTACAGCAGAAGAAACCGTAAACAAAAATGAAAAGACAACCTACAGATCAGGAGAAAATATTTGCAAATGATGCAACCGACAAGGGCTTAATTTCCAAAATATACGAGCAGCTCCTAAAATTCAATACCAAAAAAACAAACCACCCAATCGAAAAATGGGCAGAAGACCTAAATAGACATTTCTCCAAAGAAAACATCATGCTCATGCTTAGTCAGCTCAGTCATGTCCGACTCTTTGTGACCCTTTGGACTGCAGCCCGCCAGGCTCCTTTGTAAATGGGATTTTTCAAGCAAGAGTACTAGATCAGATCAGATCAGATCAGTCCCTCAGTCGTGTCCGACTCTTTGCGACCCCATGAATCGCAGCACGCCAGGCCTCCTGTCCATCACCAACTCCC
>NW_011439909.1:0-1594 GCF_000754665.1 Bison bison bison | reverse complement strand
GTTCTTGCCTGGAGAATCCCAGGGACGGGGGAGCCTGGTGGGCTGCCGTCTATGGGGTCGAGCAGAGTCAGACACGACTGAAGCGACTTAGCAGCAGTAGCAGCAGCAGCTTAGGCCAAAGGTCTAGGAAACAAAACTTACTGTTTTTCAAGCTTGCTAAATGCTTCCTCCGATCTGATCACACTCATGAAAGGTCACAGAGCACCCTTCTTCTGAACTGTAAGGTGGTGTGTGAGTCCCATGCCAGAGACTTTGAGCGCCTTCGTCAGTTTGTGCTGCTCTAACAAAACACCGTAGCCTGGTAGCCGAGCCGGCAGACGTTTGTTTGTCACAGTTCTAGAGGTTGAGAAGTCCAAGATCAAGGTGGCAATTCCTGCTGAGGCTCTTCCTGGCTTGCACACAGCCTCCTTCTGGCTCTGTTCTCATGCAGAGAGCGAGAGAACTCTGGTCTTTCTTCCTCTTAAGAGGACACCAGTCCCATCTTGGGAGCCTTGCCTTCATGACCTTACTAAGCCTACCTCCCAAAGGCCCCATCTCTAAATACTGTCACATTGGGCGTTAGGGCTTCAAATTATGAATTTGGGGTAGGGGTTGGGGGGCGAAAGTTACAACTCTGTCTATAGCAATGGTTTGTTGGAATTTTTGTTATTATGTGTAACTCCTCCAAAACAAACTTGATATAGAACAAATAGAAAACTGTAAAATCAGAGTTTATATGACTTTCATTAAAGCAAAGTTTATGCAGCTTTATTTAAAACAATGAAAAATATGACTCAGACCAGTTGATGAAAGGAAGAACTTTTGTTTCTTTTTGATGAAAGAGAAATATGTGAGACGCTGTGGATCTTTTTTTCACTTTTGGGCCTCATAGAGTTGTCACATTTTAGAGGGCATAAGGACTGTGGAAGCAAGCTATTTCATTCCCTCATGGTCTTAAGGAGGAGACTGAACCCCACAGAAGCTAAGTGACAGATCTGTCTCAGAAATTAGTGGCAGAACAAGGATTAGAATCAGGCCTCCTGTTTTACAGGCCAATCTTTCTGCTCTTTGAAGCATCCGTATTTCTCAAATTTAAGGTGCATCGGAGTCACCTGGGGGGCTTGTGAAAACATGGATGCTGGACGTCACCCAGGGCCTCTGATTTAGCAGGTCTGCACAGGGTCTGGGAATTCTTACTTCTGACAGGTCCTGGGTGATGTTGAAGCTCTTAGCTTCGAGACCACACTTGGGGAACCTGGTCTCACGTGATGTTGCCTTTGATCTCTTATAAGAGGAGAGCAAGTAAACCACAGGTTTTACCAGCCTCACCTTTCCCCTTGTACTCATTACAAACAGTAATGCACCAATGTCATATGATTAGATGAAAATAGAAAGGACTAGACATGGAATATTTCTCGAGTCATTTTGGCATTTTCAGGGGTAATTTTTGTAGATGATTCTCGTGGTCAGAGACACAATTGAAAGGACATCATATAAATGGATGAAAATAGAAAGGACTAGACATGCATTATTTCTCAGAGTTATTGTGGCATTTTCAGGGGTAATTTTTGAAGATGATTGTAGTGGTCAGCTGCTGCTGCTGCTGCTAAGTCGC
>NW_011439908.1:0-1594 GCF_000754665.1 Bison bison bison | reverse complement strand
TTAGTTGCTCCTCGGCAGGTGGGGTCCCCCCGGCCCAGGGATGGAACCTGTGTCTCCTGCATTGGCAGGCGGATTCTTTACCACTGACCCCCCAAGGAAGTCCCTGAGCTGGATGTTCTTTATAACCCGCTGGTTTGTCAGTAGGTCATTGTATGTTTTCCAGTGTTTTAAATTAAAGCAGAAGTGTTGGCTGAAAAATCTAACTCATCACTACCAGAAACAGAAGTTCTAAAATGCAGTTAAAAAACTTACTTGTAATTAGACAAGTAACATGTGAATACACCATCCTTATAAAAACAAACTGTGTGTGGTTATCGGCTGGTACGTATGCCAGACCCAGGCTTCTTTTACTTACAGGAGTCAGGGACTAATTCAGTCTTGTCCTTCCTTACGACTCAGAATATTTTTTTAAATTGAGTTAAAAAATAAAAATTGAAACTTTAAAACTGTGTAGACAAGGAAAGGCCTCCTTTGGCTGTCACCCAACGTCCATTATCTTCCCCAGAGGTTTCCACTGTTTTTGGCTTAGTACATACCATTTAAAAAATATACTTATTTATTAGGCTGTATTTACTTATTTGGCCGTGGCAGATTTTTGAACTGACGCAGGGATCAACCCAGTGGAAGCATGGCATCTTAACCCCTGGACTGCCAGGGAAGCCCCTCTTTTCTATGAATTTTCTGTTCATTTCCTTCACTCAATTTAAAAATTGGAATGTCTTTGGATCAGTGGGTAATTTCTTATACATTCTGTGTAGTTTGTTTCCCCTGATGCCTAATATTTTCTTATGTATCAATTTTTAATGGATGTAAAACACCATTGTAAAGAAAAAAAAAGATGGTGCAAGTGCCTGGCACATAATTACTTAACAGGAGGCCCATCATTTGTAATTGCCCACATACTGCTAAAAATACCACAGAATAAATCTGTGCCTCTAGTGGCTTTGTTTCCTACATGTTTTCTTTTTTTTTGCAAAATCACCTGAAGTCTGAGTGGAGCTGAGACTATGTAGCCCTGGAGATAAATGGTGACGTCCACCTTCTGGGACACAGCCAGGTTCAGAGGCCCTCTAATCAGGAAGTGTTAGGAGAGCCCCTTTTGCACCCTTTACAGAAACACTCGGTATCAGAGTTGACACCAAGAACCAGCAAGTGCTAATCTTAGTCCCGTGGCTGTGTCCCACCGAGAGAGATGGAAGCAGATACTTGACTTCGGCTCCTGCTTCAACATCAGATTTGTCCATAAACAGAAAACCATGAGGATAATGAAATCAAAGGAAAGGACATCTCCTTCTTTAGTTCATGGCTCTCAAAAGCAATTTAAAAGCAGGGTCCTGCTAGGCTTTGCTTGCAGACCAGCTCCTACACATGGCTGGGGTGGTGGGAGCCTGGCACGAGGGCCTAGAGCTCATGTCCCTGAGACAGCACCTGTGGTCATGGTCACCCACATCATGGACTTGCGACCAAGGCCAGCCCTGCAGTGCAGCTGTGTTACCCTGAGGGACATCTCAAACTCCAGACGTCACACACACACACACACACACACACACACAAAAAACCTGGTCTCATCTGCCGCCACAAGGCTGAATTTCAT
>NW_011439907.1:0-1594 GCF_000754665.1 Bison bison bison | reverse complement strand
CAGTCATGTCCAACTCCTATCGACCCCATGAACTGCAGCCTACCAGGCTCCTCTGTCCATGGGATTTTCCAGGCAAGAGTACTGGAGTGGGGTGCCATTGGGAAGGGTTTGAAGGTGTGCAAACATGGCATTTAAAGAACTGAAAAAAGGCCAATAAGGATGAACAGTGGAGAAAGGTGGAAGCAGTGACAACAGATAGAGCTGAAGAGATAAGGCCAGGAGGAAACCTGTTTGGTACCTTAAGCCTTGCAATAGGAATCAACTGAAGTTGACTGGGAGATAATAAATCTGCATGTAGATTTACATATTAATATATTCACATTGTTAAAGAAACTTCTAGAAGAAGAGTTAAAAAGCTGTTGCTGTAGCTCAGGCAAAAGATGATGGTAGAGAAATAAAGCTGTCACTAAGAAGGGAAGCAAATTAATGCATTATATATTTTAAAAAATTAATGGATAAGATTCAGTGTCTGAAAATAAGGGAGTGTGGGAAGATGAAGTAATCACAGAATTAAAGCTTGAGCAGCAGTACAAAGCCCTGGTAGATCTGGAAGGGTGGACTAGTTCTAGGACACTGATACAGGTCTTCCAGACAAAGAGAAGATGCTCACCTGACTTCATACAGTTTTAGATTAATTGTTTAATCAAACGTGCTGTTCAAGGAGTGTAAGCCTTTCATGAAAACCAAAAGTTGATCGGAAACCTATCCAAAGATCTCAAAGTGAAAGGTGAAAGCATGATGCTTTTGCATTGAAATGTACATTGGGTTAGTCATCAATAAAAACAAGGAACTGTTATACCATTCATTAAAGATGAAAGGGAATAATGTAATATTTAATTGGGCTTTGCCAAGTCTCCATTGCTTTTTTTTTTTATAAAATTGGGGACACAAATCCTGATCCAACAACATGGAATCACTGCAGAGGAAAGATAAATGATATTCAAGGTGAACTCCAAGAAGTACCAAAAAGCAGATAAAAAATGAGCATAATCTATTTATAATGCTAACTGAAAATTTTGTGGTAGCAATTTGCAAGTATGAAATATTTAAACATCATAGCATCCGTCATCTCTTAACTACAGTTTGCATCTGTTAGATGGCTAAGGAGAGAGTATATATTATCCTGAGATGAAAAAAAAAAAAAGCCTCAGGAAGAAAATGCTTCCTACTATTGGAGTATTAGAGGAGAATCACTGAATCATGCAAATTAACATGTTGAACATAAATTGATGTTCTCTCTCAAATCCAGCAGCAATTCAGGTTCAAGTCAGCAATCCTCTGATTTGACTTGCCATAGAAAATTCATAGAAAATACTCGAATGAAAGTTGCAGACTTATTAGCCCAAAACACTGTGAGTGACTAGAAGCAGTAACTTAGCCCTACCTTGGGTGTTACCAACATGTGAACACACATGTTGTTCTATAAAATAACTGAACATAGTTCCAAATGTAATCTATAAAACTTGTAGACATAGAAAGATTATGGTTAAGATATGATCTATGATTAACCTCTCAGAGAGACTTTAAATTGTATCCAATATTCATAGCAGCATTATTTACAAGCCAAGAAATATTAATAGAAGCAATCTAAGTT
>NW_011439906.1:0-1594 GCF_000754665.1 Bison bison bison | reverse complement strand
TATTCTTGCCTGGAAAATCCCATGAATGGAGGAGCCTGTTAGGCTACAGTCCATGGGGTCGCAAAGAATTGGACATGACTGAGCGACTTCAAATCAATTTCATACATGAAAAAAAAAACCAAAACAGAAGCTCAGAGTTTAGTTATGTACCAAGATCCCAAAGGTACTATGTGAGAGAATTGGGATTTGAACCCATGTCTGCTTGACTCTAAACCCCATTCTACAACATAAATAATAGCCAGTAACAAACATATCCTTTCCCCATTCCAGCAAGTAGTCCACAAACATGAAGTGTTTGAGCAGCTGGAGCTATTGACTTTTCAAATACATATATCTTTTGGCTTCACACAATATGAATTAAGTTGCTGTCTCTTGCAACCATGAGGATCCTAATTAATACAATTATATGATATGATATTGAAGCCTCAGGTAAATGAAAAATATACCCAGAAGAAGACAGTTGGAGCAGCCTGCTATAGTGGATAATGGTTTTATAGGTAAATTGTCAACTGGAATTCAGCTGGGACAAAAGAATAGCCAAGATATTTTTGGAAACTCTTATTTTCAGCACCTTGGCCACTTCAAAGCCATATAAAAACATAGATTTTGTTATTGTGAAAAATGATATTTTCCTACACACTTTCCACCTTTTAAGAGCTACTTGTACATTTCTCAAGTAATTCTCCATGGGCTTGAAAAAAAATGCTCCTAAATTTATACTACATTTACTCATAGCTTTTACTTTTATTGTTCTTATTTGTACAATGTATTTCATGTATAAATTATCAAGCTTTAAAATCTTTTTCCTACTACTTGTCCACATTATATGCACCCTAAAGTTGGATAAATTAAAGCAGTGTATAACAGAATATCTGGATTTCAGAGTTAGGGAGCAAACACTTTATTTCTTTCCTAAAGAATACATGCTTCTTTCTTTTTATATCATCATATTTATAAATTTATCTTTTTCTTAAAAGTTAAATCATTTGGGCTTCAAGACATTTGTTAGCTCATGCAACAATCTGTACATTTTAAGGAAAGTTGGTCACATTTCAAAGTCTGCTTATGATTTGGTGGTGGGTAAGAATGATGACTTGGACTCAATTCAATATTGTTTTACTTTTGTTTACTCCAAAAGTAGCTAATAAGGAGTACAAAGAATGAACAGAAGGCAAAGATTAAAGTAAGTAGGCATGAGCCCCACTGCTTCCTTTGTGTTCTCATGGGAACACTCTGATACCAGTGGTCTTGCCATCATGGAAGGAGGCTGTCCTCAAGGTTAGATGAGTACAGCATTGTTCTCCTTTATATCAACATCCAGAAATAACTTAAAAGGCATTAGATTTACTACGTAGCATGCTACCCAGGCTGCATACCCAGGCTCCGAGGCTTAAAACATTTGCCATGCCAGCACCAGCCAATCTCCTGTTACCTATACCTCAGGACCCAAGAATGCTCTATTTATGTTTACCAAAGGAGTTTTTCATGGGCAGGTCTGGTAAAGGCCTTCCATCACAAATAAGCAGTTATGTCTCCTTCTTCAGATACTGATTATTAACAAAAAGTAATAAACATGGATTACTATAGATTAGGG
>NW_011439905.1:0-1596 GCF_000754665.1 Bison bison bison | reverse complement strand
ATTTAGATCTGATGGGCTTTAAACATCCAGAAGAAACATCAAGAAGGGCATATATTCTGAGAAATAGGATCTGATGATGAGAAATAGATCTGATGGGCTTTAAACATCCAGAAGAAACATCAAGAAGGGCATATATTCTGAGAAACAGGATACAGAGGGTAACCAATATGTAAAGTGTGTCAGACATACGTAGGTTAACACAAAGAAAATATTAATTTATTCAAAATTCCTGTAGTCAACTAAGACCTCTCCTCTTTTCAAAATGCTAACTGTATTTTTAATTTTATTCTTAAATTCTTATTGATATTTGAAAATACTGCAGGTGTCTAGGAAGGGGAATGCTCTGGGAACAAGATAAAACAAATTATAGTAACCTTGATAATAAAAGTAAATTCTGATCCTGCTGATGAGACAATAATAGAAGTTTATTCTATATATCTGCCCATATTTCAGAGTAATAGAGTCTACTCAGATTTTTCAGCCATTTTATTCTGACTCAGAAGGAAAAAAATACTGTGGAAAGCTGTCCACTTGTTAGACTCTAAATCAAAACATCTATGTCTGGTCTTAGCATAAAGTTTTCTCATTTTAGAGTGTTAAATATGTGTTTGTGAGAAGTTAAACTTGTTAAATACTTGATGTCTTGGAGGGAGTAGGTCAAACAGCATCAAGCACAGAAGAATTCAACTAATGAAGTATAACCACTGACAAAAGCACATACTGGAACTTACCAAAAAATACGCTGCATCCATAGACAAAGAAAAACCCACAGTGAGACAGTAGGAGGGGCACAATTGGGATAAAATCAAATCCCGTACAAGCTGCATGGGCGACCCACAAATTGGAAAATAATTGTACCACACAAGTCTTCCACAGGAGTGAAAGTTCTGAACCCTATGTCAGATTCCCCAGCCTGGTGGTCTGACAATAGGAAGAGAAGACTTTTGAGAATCTGGCTTTGAAGGTTAGTGGCCTTTGATGGCAGAAATTTCACAGGACTAGGGAAAAAAAATTGTACTCTTGGAACATGCATACAAAGTCTACTCTGCACCAGGACCCAGAGAAAAAAGCAGTGACCTCATAAAAGACTGAGCCAAATCTGCCTGCTAGTATTGAAAGGTCTCCTGAGGAGGTGGGAAGTGGCTGTGGCTCACTGCAGGGTCAAGGACCCTGGTGGTGGTAGTTCTAGGGAGTACTCATTAGCATGAGTACTCTTAGAGGCCACCATTTTTTCACCAAGACCTGGTCCCACCCAATAGCCTGTAGGCCTTAGTGGTGGGATCAGTTCAGTTCAGTTTAGCTGCTCAGTCATATTTGACTCTTTGTGACCCCATGAACTGCAGCATGCCAGGCTTCTCTGTCCATCACCAATTCCCAGAGCTTGTTCAAGCTCATGTCCATAGAGTCATTGATGCCATCAAACCATGTCATCCTCTGTTGTCCCCTTCTCCTCCTGCCTTCAATCTTTCCCAGCATCAGGGTTTTTTCAGTGAATCAGTTCTTTGCATCATGTGGCCAAAGTATTAGAGCTTCAGCTTCAGCATCAGTCCTTCCGATGAATATTCAGGATTGTTTTCCTTTAGGATAGACTGGTTT
>NW_011439904.1:0-1596 GCF_000754665.1 Bison bison bison | reverse complement strand
GTAATGTCTCTGCTTTTTAATGTGCTGTCTAGGTTGGTCATAAATTTTCTTTCAAGGAGTAAGAGTCTTTTAATTTCATGGCTGCAGTCACCATCTGCAGTGATTTTGGAGTCCAAAAATGTAAAGTCTGTCACTGTTTCCACTGTTTCCCCGTCGATTTGCCATGAAGTGATGGGACCAGATGCCATGATCTTAGTTTTCTGAATGTTGAGCTTTAAGCACCTTTTTCACTCTCCTCTTTCACTTTCATAGTGGAACTGAAAAGAATAGGGAGGAACATTTAGATGGGCAGTGCTGCTCAACCATCTCCAGACCAAGGCTTGGAAGTCTATTGGTGCAACTGAGTTCTTGCAGATCCTGTCTCAGTTGGTTCTGAGTCCACCCAAGAAGTGTCTTCTCAACCAGAGCTCCAGCTTCTGGAGAAAGGATACTTATTCCTGCCAGCCAGCTGGAACTCAAAATCGGCTCCACTCCCACTCCCACTGCCACTGCAAGAGCCAGCAGCAGCTGCCACGTTGTTGGAGCCACCGAGGAACCCTCCCTTGCACTCTCTGGTCAAGCTCCCACCAGCGCCTCCTACTGGCAGAAGTGGACAGAACTTCCAAGTAGACGGAAACTAACACGTAGTTTGCAGGCTTCCAACCGGAGGGTACTGAACTAGGAAACAGCATGTAAATAGCAGGCACAGCCCCATTGCTACTTGAGAGAAAGAACTCCAGAGTAATATGAGTCAAGGTTGGCTTCCCCATCTTTTTCTGCTGTCCCACCATGAAATGGGATACCTCACGAGTTTCTCCAGGGTTGGTCTTAAATATGGATAATCAACTACTTCTGTTTTCTTAATCAATTCTAAAACCAAAAGAATGTTTAAGTGAGTTAAAAGTTGCAGATTCCTTTCTTGTTGAGAGTTCTCAAATTATGCCAAACTGGTATGATTATAAAATGTGCAAAACAACCTGGAAAGAGGCCCATCCAAGTAGGATCATAGAAGCTTGAGCTATAAAGGTGCTGAGCCATCAATAAGATACTTCCACCTGTTGGTTTGCTGACAGGAAGACCGGATGCCAGAAAGGGCCTGGTGATGGTCTCTGACAACCACAGCCCGCTTTGATAACTCAGGCCAGTATTTCTTGGCACTGCACACTGGCTGTGTGTGGCAAGCTTGTCCTTCAATAAAGATGGTCTTAGCTTTGTTGCTTATCATTTCTTACACATCCTACTCATCTCCCCGGTGAATAAATATAAGAAGAATACTTCATTTTCTGTATGATATAGTTTTATAAGGCATTTTAATATCCAGTACCTCCATGTGTCTCAAAGAGAACCCTGTAGACTAAAATCCAGAACACTTATTCTCATCTCTGCATGTGTGATGCGCAGCAAGGCGAGGTGACTAGATCCAGAGGACACAGCGGAGGACTTGCTATTCATAGCCTGCTGTAACAAACAGCCTGCTATAACCGGCTATCCAAATGTTGAATAAGTTGAAAATCTGAATGCACCCTGGCCATCATTCATAAAAACTGGGGCTAGAAGAAGTACTTGTTCAACAAGAGGAAGAGTTTGTTAGGAGAAAAAAAAAAAAAAAAGGGGGGG
>NW_011439903.1:0-1598 GCF_000754665.1 Bison bison bison | reverse complement strand
GAATTCCTGACCCCTTTTATTGTTTGAGAGCTTTCCTGTTCCCCTATAAGAACCTGGAAGTGGGGTTTAAGGACAGGTAACCAAATCCAGCTTAAAGTCAAGGAGTGTTCTGAATAATAAATAACCTCAGAGCATGGGCCCCAAATCACAGACTTATGAGATGGCTCAGATAAGACTTTCTACTTCTTCCAGGCTGAGCTTACTTCTCCAGCACCAGAACAGATGTCCAGACCACAGTATTTAATAACAAGTATCAGCCACAATCTTTGCCATGAAGGACCGACCATACTACCTAACTTCAAAGAAAATACACTCAGGGAAACTTACCAGATAAGGTAATTTTTAAAAGTTACAAAGAAAATGGGGAAAAAAAGAAGAGTTCACTACACTCTCAAGTGACCACAAGAGGCTCTATGATGGAGGGATGGCTTGAAGTTGGTGTGTAGGATGTTGGTTGGAGTGGAATAAAGGGGGAAGACAAATTTAAAGAGAATCAGGTTCAACATAAGAACCATGCTGAGAAATCATTCATTATCTGCCTCTTCAACTCACATGGACCAAGCAGCATTTACTACCAGAACGTGCATGGGTGGCTGAAGACTGCCTTTGCACCAAGAATGTAGCAATAACCCCATCAGAGCTGGGGGGCTGGAATCCCCATCTATCCCACCATCAGACGGTCCAACCACAGGTGAAAAACAACTTAATGTTCATCATCTGGATAAAAGAGATGGTATTTTCCCCCCAGGATCAATCACAGGGTTGGATCAGGATCAGGAAGGAAGAGAAAGCATTCCAGAAAGTCCACAGATGGGGAAGAGCGTGGGAAGGGAGGAGAGGAGTGAGGGGTATTTGAAATACGAACAATACACACATTCCCTTTAGGGATGGGTGCTTTCATGACCTGGGTCCACTGAACAAGAGACAGAAAGGCCAGATTCAAGCCCTCATTCCTTCCGAGCTCTGCCACCAGCTCTGTCGCTCTAGGTTCCATCACAGAGCCAGGAGTGGCTGCATTGAGGCCAGTCTCAGCCACGCACCATCAAATGGCTGAAGACATGAGCTCCTAGCGGGCTGTGTGCCAGGAATTTATCTACCATTGGCCTGCATCTCCCGAGGACATTCTGAAGCCAAGACCAGGAACCTCAGCTGCCTCAGAGACCTGGCCAGGACCTGACACTGATCCCAGGGTAACAGGCTGGACAGCACGGGAGACACTACCCATCACCTGGGCTCAGGACAGATAGTCTTCGAAGAGCCCCATTCCGGGAATTCTCTATCACCAGCACAAAAGTTTTCTTTGGGAGAAATGGGGCTGCATGTTGTTCAGCTACGTGCCACGCGCCATGTGCGCTGCCCATAACCTCAGCAATGGAAGAAGAAACTTCATCTGGGGTTGGGTCGGGGGTTGGGTGGGCTGAAATTTCAAACAATTTCCAGGCATCCGGGATAACAATAACAAAACCCAAACCAACCAGCCTTAGGTGAATCACCCTGTTGCTTTCAATCTGTGAGAAACAAGGGACGTGGACCTGGCTTGTGGGAAGATAATGAAGAGGTCGGGGACCCTCCCAGCAGGAAAAAAAAAAAAGATAACG
>NW_011439902.1:0-1598 GCF_000754665.1 Bison bison bison | reverse complement strand
GTTCCTTGACTAGGGATCGAACCTGGGCCACAGCACTAAAATCTCTGAGTCCTAACCACTAGACTACCAGGGAATTCCTCAGAAAATATTTCTATTCTTCTCTCTCATTTTATTGAAATTGTCCAGTGTGTTGAATTCTAGTTTGGATATTATTTCTTCTTAGAAGTTTGAAGTTTTTTCTTATTAAATTATTATTATTAAATTTTATCTTGCAGTGCTGTTAAAAAGTCCAAAGCCATTCTGATTCCTGATACTTCATTTATGACCCTTTGCATTTTTTTGTTCCTCTCTTTGAAAGCTTATAGATCTTCTCTTTGACCTCAGTGTTCTGAAATTGGAGGAACACTTTGAAAAAAAGATTATCAAAGTACAAAAAAAAAATTTGGTACAAAATTAAATTGTCTAAAATGGATAAAGAAAACACAATAAATTATACATTTTAAAAAATAAATGATCAGTTCTAAAACCTCACAAAATCCTTTAAAAAAATTGAGCTTTTATTAATCTACTGTCTTATGTAACTATATATTTTCTATATTTTGACTATTTTTTAAAATGTATTTTTAATTGGTAGATAACTACTGTACAATATTGTGTTGGTTTCTGCCACATATAAGCATGAATCAACCATAGGTATACGTATGTCCCCTCCCTCTTGAATCCCCTCCCATTGATTGCTCACTTTTGATCTCTTTTTTCAATGGTAAATGTTTTGTAATATATTCCACAGAGAAAATAGAAAAGTTATTCAGTCTTTCTCTAACACAGTTAACTGAAATTTTAATTTTTATTATCAGTAATTTAGATTAACTTTTTTCTACTCTACAACTTATAGTCACAATTCATTAGTAATAATACTATTTAAATTTGAAGCATGTCTGATATGCATTATCTATTTCTGCATAACACATTACATTACCCCCTACATTTAGTAGCTTAAAAAAATAATCAGTTTAGTATACCTCACAATTTCCTAGGTCAAGAAGTTGAGCAGGACTTGGTTGGCTAATTCTTCTGCTCCACGTAATGTTGACAGGGTTATTTGGTGATAGCAGGCTAGTCTGGACAGTCTATTTTCACATGCTGGACTTCAGGTGAGATGCTCTCTCCCCATGTAGTCTGAGAGACTATTCATGTAGGCTCTGTGTGCATTTACTACATGATGACTTTGTGCTCTAAGAGATGGAGTGGAAGCTTACAATCCTCTTAAAGACAGGCCTCAGAGCTGGCACAGTAACACTTCTTATACACTGGGCAGAGCATTAACTTGCCAGGCCAGATTCAAGGGGAGAGGAAACAGACTCAATCTCTTGATATGAGTCTAGAAAAGATTTTGTGGGGTGGTCTTTATTATACCACAGTGGTTCTATTTCAGTTGTCTCTTGCTGTCTAACAAGCTGCCTCCCCCAAAATAGAGACTTAAAACAGTAACTTATTGTTATCTCTCATGGTTTTCTGAACTCAGTTTGGCCTTTCTCACTTGAGGTTTCTCATTCTGTTGCAATCAGATGGAGGCTCAAATTGACTGGATATAAAACATGCTGCTACTGCTGCTAAGTCGCTTCAGTCGTGTCCGACTCTTTGCAACCTCATGGACT
>NW_011439901.1:0-1599 GCF_000754665.1 Bison bison bison | reverse complement strand
TGACTGGTAAGACCAGCTCTTCCCACTCATCTGAGTGTTTACTTGGGCACCTCCACTGAGTGACCTATTTGCTGGGCTCTGGTCTAGATGATCATATAAAAAGAAGGGAAGACGTCTACTTTCTTAGATTGCTTTACAGGTGAGAAGGGAGACACCTCAGCGCAGATGAATGCAATAGGTAAACGCTCAGAGAGAAGTACGCGGAGGGTGCTGTGGGAGCAGGTTGGGAGGAGGAAGGGTGGTGGTTTCAGGGAGAGATTCCTGGACCTGTGATGTCTGAGCTACATCTCCAAAGGTGGGAGGTAGAGGGCACAGCTCATTCTAGGGGGGGCACGGCATCCAGGTCTGTGGGTGAGCAAGCACCCAAAAAGACCCCGTGGAGCGGGTGCAAAACCTCTGTAGAGGCTTACGTGTCCCTTTAAGAAGTTGCGTGTCTTATTTGGAAGCTGATGGTGAGTCACTGTTGAGTGTTAAGCACGTAAATCAGGGGCAGGTCATAGAAGCATCACCATGATGGCAATGGGGAGCATGGATCAGAGGATGAAACTGGCCTGACAGACCAGTCAGGAAGCATTTGCACAAATCTATGTGAAAAAGGAGAAGAGCCTGAACAAAAGCAGTCAATGAAGTGTTGATGAAAAGGAGCATTTGGAAGCTGTTGAGGTGGTTGAAATGTATTGCATCAAGGGGCCCATTGAATGAAAGGGTGCGGGGACAGGAGAGTTGTCTGGGATGATTTCTGTGTTTCCGTGTTGAGGCGGATAGAAGGAATAACAAACAGGATGGGTCTAATAGGACAAGGAGCGAGTTTGGGGGAGATAATGAGTTCAAATTTGGACGATGAGCTTGAGATCCATGTAAGACATTGGACTGAAGATGGCCCTTGATCACTGATTTAGGACACTGGAATTCAGAGCAGGTGTCTGAGCCAGAAATACACATTTATGAATCCAGTTGATGGATGACTACTGATCATAAATAGGAAAATAAAATTCAGAACCTTTGTGCACCCTGTTCTGAGCATCTGTTGCTCTAAGCCTGCCCAGGCTCTGTTCACCCTTCTGAGTAGTGCCTGATATTTGGGGAGAGGGGTCCATTACAAGTCTGGATGCTATGACTGGGATGGGCTGACTCCACTTCTGATTTTGAACAAGGTATGATGGTGTACGTACCCAGGAATGTAAGTGATGAGTAATACGAAAGGGGCATGTTCAACTTTGCCAGGTAAGGTCAGATTGCTTTCCAGGGTGGTCATATCCATTCACACTCATCTAGCAGTCAGAGATGTTAACTTTTACAGCTGTACTTACCGAACAATCTGCATTTCCCCTCTGGTCTGTACTGACTGCCCTGTCATAAGTCAAATGCTAACATGTGTGTGTGTCTGCTCCCTGGCTCTCTATCCTGTTCCTTTGGTTAAATTATACTTTGGAGATGATTTTAAAGGGGCTTTCCCTGGTGGTTCAGCAGCAAAGAATCTGCCTGCAATGCAGGAGCTGCAGGAATTGTGGGTTCCATCCCTGGGTTGGAAAGATCCCCTGGAGGAGGAAATAGCAACCCATTCCACTATTCTTGCCTGGAGAATCCCATGGACAGAGG
>NW_011439900.1:0-1599 GCF_000754665.1 Bison bison bison | reverse complement strand
TTCTTGCCTGGAGAATCTCAGGGACAGGGGAGCCTGGTGGGCTGCCGTCTCTGGGGTTGCACAGAGTTGTACACAACTGAAGCGACTTAGCAGCAGCAGCAGCAGCAAGCACAATTTATCGTTCTTCTGTATTGCTGAGGAACAGAAAAACTTAGCAACCAGACAAAATTGCACAAGATTCTGGTTAGTTGGTATTTTCTTATTTTAAAAAATGTTAATTAAAGTATCATTAATAGAATTTCTGCATTATTCTTTTATCCTATCACCATTTCCTTGTGATGACTTTAATTCTCCTGTAAGTTGAATTATTCTGTTTTTATTGGGTTTGAAGAATTTTTAGAAGCACTGATACTACCTTCAGGGTATAATGGTTTGAAATTAAGAAAATTTTTTGCCAATGCATTTCTTCATATATAGCAGTGTTAGCAAACTATCTCTGTAAAGGGACAGGGAACAAATATTTTAGGTTATGCAGGTCATATGTGTCTGTTGCAGCTGCTCAGCTGTGTTTCTATAGCGTGAAAGTGAATGGGTGTGACTGTGTTCCAAAAAAACTTTATCTATGGACAGTGATTCTTTCACACAGCAGGGCCTAATACCCTTTCCTTTGGAACATAGCTGGTCTTTAACTTCAGACATTCTCACTATTCCTTCACTTATGTGACAGATTTAAAAACTGTATCTGTTATTCTCAAGTTTGATGGCATCTCTCTCCTTTGAAAAACCTAAAGTACAAGTCAAGGTTACTTTAAAGACTTTTCATGCATTTATCATGCTTAGAATCTAGGCTGAACTGTATCTCTGCCACAAATCTATGGCCTTGTCTTTCCTTTTTTATATTGAAGATTGTCTGTTTTTGTGGCTGTACTATCACTTCTGACCTGTGCAAAATAAAAGAAGCTTACAAAAGAGTCATAGTATTTCACACGTCTGCCCTTATCTGCTCATGTTTTCAGGAAAATAGAATTTCTAGCAACAAAGACTTTGAAAATATACTTAAATAAGCCTATTTAAAAATTTCCCTATTAAAGTAAGACATAAATTCTTTTCAAATTTAGATGGAGATAATCAAGGGGTAATTGCATATGAAATTTTGGCATCTCATACAAAAACAATGCATTTTGCATCCATCTCTGCCCCATCTACCCCTCTAAATAATGATAAAGTAAAAAAAGTATGTTTTAAGTATTTATATTTCCTTGTTTTTATCATTTGTTTGTAGTGCATTTTAATTTTTACTTGACATTACTATGGTACATTGCAATCTACTTTTCTTCAGTCACTTATTATGAGAGAAGAGTAAGTTGGATCACTCTGGAAGGAATATTTTCTCTCTTTTAATTCAGATATTTAATTGTATATACTCTGGGTTTCTGTGTACTACAACAATGTCGGATGTGTTGATTTCAGCAGGACCTGTGTCAGGGCACTGCAGTGGCTTCTACGTAGCCCATGTATTCCATAGGGTCTTTTCACAAATTGCAGACCATGCCACACCCTTAGACTTAAGTCACAGTAGAGTATATTTCATGCCAAGGAGGTAGTTATGCACTGCTTTTAGCTGTTTCTGGATGCTAAAATAGAAAAGAAATGCCTCTT
>NW_011439899.1:0-1599 GCF_000754665.1 Bison bison bison | reverse complement strand
ACAACCCACTCCAGTATTCTTGTCTGGGGAATCCCATGGACAGTGGAGCATGACTAGCTACAGTCTCTGGGGTCACAAAAGAGTCAGACAAGACTTAATGACTAAATAACAATAACAATATATGGGAAGGACCCTAAGAAAACTGAGGGACTTGCCAAAATGTCCAAAATTCTCACCTTAAACACCATCTTCAACTAAAGACAAAAGAGGGTATGGGGGTAGTAGTCTTGGGAGATGGAAAAGCACGTGTTTGGTTAACAAATGTTTGGTAGGCCTTGCAGAGACAGAGGGACCCAAAGTAGACTCTGAGCTTTAGACCTTGCTGAAATTTCCCCTATTCACCTATGTTACCAGATATTCTCTAGTGATAGCTCTATTCTGAATCAGGTCCTTTATCTCAATTCTTTTAGGCAGTGAAGGGGGAGGTAACAAGAAAAACTTCTTGAGTCTTCTGTTTCTTAAAATAATCAACTTGTATTAATCATCAAGCCAAACAGACACATTTGCAGGTGGCAAATTTTGCTCCCCTACAGTCTAATGGTGGACATGTCATTATATATTTTCCGAAACCCATAGAATTGGATAAGCCCAAAAGTGACTCCTAATGTAAATTACAAATTTTGGGTGATTATGATGTGACAATGTAATTTCATTGACTGTATTATATGAACCACTTTGGTGTGAGTTGTGGACAGTAGAGAAGACTGTCCGTATATAAGGGGCAGGGAGCATGTGGGACATTTCTGTATTTTCTGCTCAATTTTGCTATGAACCTAAAACTGTTTTAAAAAAATAAAGCCAATTAAAAAAAAAAAAACTATACTACTTTTTGTCTTGCTTTTCTTCTTTCTTTTTCATGGTCTTTTTTCCATTGTCTACTTTTTTCTTTTCCATTCATGCCTCTGCCCCAAGAATTCTCACTCTCTAATCTTACCATGTCATATCTCTGCCCCAAGATTGATGACTACTCTTAGGTTAAAAACTATTTTCTGATTATTATTACCTTGAAATCTATGGTTACTCAGCAAACTAGTAACAATTCTATGTCATAACACTTAAAATGTAAGAGTATCTAGGGCATATAATTAAATTTCAAGCTTAAAAACTTAACTTGTATACAAAATAGTAAAGATGAAAGCAATATGGATTTCTTCTTAGTAGAGATGTCATTAGTAAGGAGAACTATGTACTTCCCCCATCCCATTTTCTTACCAAGTAGTATTTTACAGCCATTAACCTTCTAAAAATACTGAAGAAGCTTTTGCCCTTTCTCCTGTGCCCACTGCCAGAGGAAGCAGGTGGGTTGCCCTGGCTGGTAAATGGAGACAGGCTGCCACCTGTCAGTCAGTGCCATCTTTCCTACTGAATAGGTACTTACTAAGTTCATTTGGTCTCCTTTTGAGAGTCAATTTCTGGGTATTGATAAGAAGACTGGGGTCTCTGAGGAGGAGAGAAGGGTCTGGGGTTCTTCAGGAGGAGAGAGGGGTCTGTACTTCTCAAGGAGGAGGAAAGGACAAGCACCTTTTTTTTTTTAACTCTACATTACTTAGTCTTAGTCACATAAAACTTTTTTTTTTTTTTTTTTTTAACCCTGGTAT
Organism: Bison bison bison; assembly: GCF_000754665.1. NCBI lineage: Eukaryota > Metazoa > Chordata > Mammalia > Artiodactyla > Bovidae > Bison > Bison bison. Next base: position 1 of record NW_011439899.1, on the reverse strand, counting down.
T
>NW_011439898.1:0-1599 GCF_000754665.1 Bison bison bison | reverse complement strand
GTGTGTGTGTGTGTGTGTGTGTGTGTGTGTTTAAGGAAGGAATGATAATTCTCAGAAAATGACCCCTGAAATTTAAATTACAGGTTAAAATTTGTATTCCGTTTTATTCATGACTCATAGAACTTTCAAACTGAAAGGGTGTTTATGTTTCATTACTTGATCAAGACATGGAATCAAGATTCCCCTAAATGACACCCATGAAACATTTTTCCAATGCCCCTCTGGTTGTGCCAACAGTGGAGAAATGTCTATCCCTTGGACTTAATTCCCAGTGAGCCCACTGGCCACAATCCACCAGAGGCTGGAGGTCAAGGAGGCCCAGTAATGCCATCTGAAGTGGTCAGTCTGGTCAGAAACAGAACAGGAGTGGCCAAAGGAGAACACCCAGCAAAAGCCAAATGTCCCTACAGTCATGTATGTTAGGGAGTAAACAGGTTTTGGAATTCCTGTCCAGACTTCACTCTCATATAAAGGGTCTGGGGCCTAAGGGAGGAATGTTGTCTCCCCGGGCTCACCTGGAAAGACAGGCAAGGCAGGTTTGAAACCCCTAGAGCTATAAAACTTCATCATGCTTTAGATGGACTTGTATCACTTTCTTTTAGGGCAGGGATGATTAGTCTGCTGTTGTGACAGAAAGCAGTGAAGTGTCCCCACCTGACATGAAGCATATCCAAAAGCTCTTGTGAATTATCACAATGAGTGAAATAGTCAGAGCCTACCTTCCCATTTCAGAAGACAAGCTGTCTTGATTTGAGGATCAAGGAGACAATGAGTGCTCTAAAAACAAGTTTAATTCTTTTTAAAGAGCCAAAGGTTGTGTCTTACCCTTCTTCATTTGGAAACTGAAAAAATACAATGACAGGAAAATGAGAATTTTATTTGCAAACCACATTTCAATTAAAATAGAATAAAAAGATTCCATTTTAAAATATGACATAAAATGTGTTAGTTATGTTTTGTCGATGTGAATTCAGAAATTCATTCATTTAGTCATTGTTTCCAAGTGCCCACCAGAGTAAACAAACAGAATGTGTCATAGTTTACACACTCATTGTTTTGAAAATATCAAAGGGTTCAAAGATAAACCCAAGAGCCTAACAGACACATGATGATAAAACAGAGAAGAGATAACTTAGAAATGAGTGCAACAAATATAAATACTGGTAAACTTTAAAAACAGACAATTCTTTGTGTCCTGACAAATATAGCTAAAATTAAACAGAAATAAACATTTAAAACAATTAAAGATAAAATGCTAGATAGGGAAAATAAACAAAGGAGTTTCATGAATATGTAATGGTATAACTGTAGAAACAAACATTGTAAATGTAGTGGGAAAAAATCGAAAATAATTCAAGAAAATTTTTCATGAGACAAATCCAGACATTAAAACAACACTCCATCTCAGGGGTAGTTTTCATAGGGCACAGCATACCTACAAACATATTAATAAACTGACTGGACTTCAAAGGTACAAATGAATATTTGGGGCACAGAAGAATCAATGGATCACAATAAATTGTGGAGAATTCTGAAAGAGATGGGAATACCAGACCACCTGACCTGCCTCTTGAGAAACCTCTATGCAGGTCAGGAAGC
>NW_011439897.1:0-1600 GCF_000754665.1 Bison bison bison | reverse complement strand
TGAAAGGGAAAAGTGAAAGTGAAGTCGCTTAGTCGTGTCCGACTCTTAGCGACCCCATGGACTGTAGCTTACCAGGCTCCTCCGTCCGTGGGATTCTCCAGGCAAGAGTACTGGAGTGGGGTGCCAATGCCTTCTCCGAAAGTCAAGTCTGCACATACTCAATTCTAACTTTTAGAGTCTTTAAAAATCTCAATTAGTTGAAAATAAAGGAAGGTACAGTTACCATCTCAAAAGAAAGGTTCCTTTCTTAAGAAACATGTCACTTTTCTGCTTCTGAAGACTTCCAAGTACAAACTAGCAAAGAGAGATAAAGATTAGAATTTATAACGAAGGGAAAATTACCGTGGAGCAGGAGAGAATGTTGACTTTGGAGATTCTTGTTTCTCCTCTTCGAAGAATTCAGAGGCCAAAATATTTGAGGTTGAAGACAAAGCATCTGCTATACTTTCTGCTTCATTGTCTGAATGTTTACGAGACACGCCAACAACAACTTTCACTTTTTTTGGAGAAAGATCATCTGCAGGTGGTGCCATTCGACCTAAAGCCAGAAAACATGAAAATAGACCACTTTTGTAAACTGAAATTTCTGTAACTTGATCCATTTTCACTTCTAGAGTTATTCACTTTCCCTGACTGCACTGCTGCATACTGGGGATAGTTTTTAACTATAATCATTTCTCACAATGATTTATGGAACACACTCTCTTATTGATGTGGAAAAAGAGAACCTTAAACAACTCAGACAAGCTTTTGAAAAGGAAACATTATAACCATACCCTAAAACAGGTAGTCTGATCCCCTAGCAAACATTTTTTAAACTAAACTATACCAAATTCGAACAGTCTTGAGAGGTAATGTGAAGACCAAGTAAAACAAATCTGTATATTACATCATATTACATACAACAGCAATTCATGACATATGCATACTGCAAAGTGACTTAATTATTTACTAAGAATGAAAAACACTAGTAAAGTTTAGAAAATGACACTAGTTTCACCTACAGAACCACAAGAAAAAATCATTCCACCTTTCTAAAAATAGGTCAAGTCTAGTAGTGTTTAACAAATGTATTGTGGGCTACCATTAAATCTGAGATATTACAATATTAAATATTACATTGATTATAAATGTTACAATGTTAATCATTAAAATTAATAGAAATTAATAGATTCAAAATAATAGAAAAATTACTAAGATTTTTCCCAGACAAAACAAACTAATGAGTACACTAAAAATACTATGACACTATAAGATAGCTTTCTTCAGGGATAACAATATCTAAAAACACCCTGTCTTTAAGTCTTTACCATTGTATACATTGTAAAAATATGAACACACCATTCCTAGAAGACATTATTTCTATTATCAGAAAGTTACCAAATTTATAATACATTTCAGTCGGTCTCTAATACAGTGATGGAGGACAGCATACGGATTAACCTAAAGAATCTTTCATCTCACTGAACAAAGTCATACCACAGTAAAAAAATTAAAACTGAGAGTAACAACTCTAGAGTTAATTTAAAAAACGATTAATCCTCCATCGCTCCCAATAAACTGAATATAAACTTTCTCAACACATTCCATTTTCTTTTCT